>NW_012112919.1:3377275-3408907 GCF_000951035.1 Colobus angolensis palliatus | reverse complement strand
GAGTTTCTGAGCATTCTGTCTGTATTTTCAACGTAAGTAGAAAGAGCAAAGAAGGCACATTTGAATGAGCTACAGTGGCAAACAGAATGGACGGGTGACCGGAGATGGGCATATAAGCAACGTGGGAAAGAGATGGAATTATCAGGTGACGTGTTTAGAATGAGGTGCAAATGAAAAAGAATGACAATAGGAATCTAAATACTGTCAGTGAGGAGGAGGAGGGAGTGAGAAACTAGCTTATGCCAGATGACCCATATCTTCATCACACAGTATTTTCAATCATGAAGACACGGTGGCCATACAAAGATATGGTCATTTTGGACAAGAAATTAGGCAATTATGTCTATTTCACATACACTTCTCTCAAAGAGGCTTCAATTGTTTTATATAATTAAACAGAAATTATCTTTCACCAAAATGGAAGTCTGATACGTTGTATCATTTCACAGGTATAGAACAAAATTCAGTGCTTTATTTTCCATTTAAATTATACTTTCTAAAATTCAATAAATATTTTTAAAAATAGTTGTATAATCTTTACATTCATTAGTCTGTTGATGTCTCAATGGTTGTGCTACATTCATTCTGCTTCATATAGTCATTTGGTCAATGGAGATGAATGAAGGTAAAGTAAGTAAATACATAAATGAAGGAGTAAATAACATAAACTATGTCATCCGAAACATAATATGCTGCTTCTATTTTCATGCAAATACGCTAAAATTTACTTTTTCCTTAAAAATAAATTATGAATAAATTTTTCAAATGAAAATAAGCCATAAAATATTATTTTAACAGTCATTTCCACAATAGTAAACTGGTATAATTATAAAATGAAGAAATTAGTAGAATCACATAGTCAAGAAAACTCCAGTGTTAAAAAGATGACACTTCAAAATATTAATCTATAAAAAGTAATATAAATTTAGTTAAAGTGGGATCTTACACAATCTGGACTAATTCATATATGAGGACTATTGATAGACAATGATGATACATAGATAGATGATAGATGAATAGAGGGCTTCTAAGTGATTTCTGCTCTTATACATATTTCAAAAGGGAATGTAAAGACATAAACTGGGAAAGGAGACTTCAATTAGTTTAGTCAATAATTTGTAGACCATAAAGCACACAATATCGTCTTTCACAAAGGATACATCTACTCCCTGCAAAAAAACCTCAAAACAAATTTATGCTCCTTTCTAATCTTCCCCCTACCATTGAAATCTCCCTCTCTTTATCCTTTCCTTAAACATCTTTTAACCAAGCTCTTAATGCTGGAGTTCTTCAGGGTTCAGTTTTCCATTTTCTTCTTTTCAACACTAATTCATGCTGCTTTTATTTGGTCTCATGGTCTAAATTTTTCTCCACTTCTATGTCCAATAGACAGATAAAACATATTTCGCCAAAATTAAACTTCTGCCCTTCCCACCATTGCCAACATATTCCCCCAATCTTCTTTACCCAGTCCCTTAGCTTAGTTGACAGAAAATCCATCCTTCCAGTTGCTTAGGCTGAAAAACTTGCAGTTATCCGTGACTCTACTCTTTTTTTAAAAATACTCTGCATGCTGTCACAATATCTACAATGTTACCCATTCTTAGCACTTCTACTTGCTTTTTTCACTGGCATAACTCAAGAGCCTGCAACAGTGCTTGTCATATAGTATCACTTATTCACCTGATGAATATTTTGTGAATAAATGAAGAAGGATAAATAAATGTGAAGAGCCCTTAGTAAAACCCTAAAATCAGAAATGTACACGGTTCTCTCAGGTAAAAATAAGTAACCAGAGTGAATGTTGGGCCAAACATTTTTGGTGGGGCGGTGATGTGGAAGGGGAAGGGGAAGGGGAAATGGAACGTAAGTTTCAGTGAAAGAGAAAATTAAGCATATGTTGCAAAACTTTTTATAGCCAGGAGACATTTTAATTTAATCCTAGACATATTGTTAGAAAATAATTTGAATTTTCTAAAAAGACTTTAAACCACACTGGGTTAAATTACATCAGATTGTCTAACCAAAAAGCTGAAACTACTATGAAAATAAATTCTCTCATTAAAAGGGGTACTTTAAATTTTGCAACCTTATAAAGTAATGCTCATTAAAATGTTTAAAATGTCACCTTGTTCTTAAATTATATTAATTAGAAACAACAGCAAACACTTTTATTTTGCCTCACAGTCATGCTAATTAAAAAATGTCCAATGTTCACTTAAAGGTAAGTTTTCTGCAGCTTGTTCAAGGAATGCCAGAATAAAAATACTACAGCATTTTGTGTATTAACACCTAAGAAAGGTCAATAAACCCATTAAGCTCACACACATACACAGGATGTACTTTTCAAAGTTTTCCTGAGTCCATTGTCAATATTAAACACACAAAATAGGAGCCTATTTCTATGATGAGTATAAAGCAACCTTCTTAACTCATTTCTTCAGTCACTTATTAAAGAAATAGTTTCTGCAGAACACAGGTGTAAAAATATATTGGGAACTATGGGGGTCACAAATAAGCATGGAGCTTTCTGACTACATGATAAGAGGATAGGGAAACTGTGTGCTCACCATTATCTTCCCTAACCTATCACAGTTCAGCACATAGTAGATGCTCCAAAAACAAATGTCAAATCCCATGGAAATTTGGATGATGCAATAAGGTAGGCACCTGTAGAACATTAAATGACAATCACTTACTATTTATAATTAATTAATCCTATTTGCATGACACCTGCAACTTTTCCAAGTACATTTCTAAATAATGTCATTTGACGTTAACAGCTCCACAACAGAGGGCAGACATTATCCTTTCACTGATTAGTATATATTAATTGACTTCTCCAAATTCACACAGCAGAGCCATTAAAACTCAGATTTTTCAAACTTCCTTTTTTCATAAAATTACCATATTTTTTATGCTATCTTTATATAGTAGGAAATATAAACTAAGGAAATTGCTTCAAACACACTTACAGTGTCATTATTCTCTGTAACAGTTATCCCTCATGCTGGTAAAATAATTCATCAGAAATACCCAAATCCAATTTTGCCAGTAAGCAATGATTATTTCATAGATCTTTATTTCTCTGGCATACTGTTATACTAAATATGAAGTAAAATATAAAGAGCTTTTTGAATAATTTATTTCATTTCCTAGATCCAAGTGCCCTAAGATTAAGAGGATGATGGATATTACAGAATCTGCTTTAATATTCTGAATAATTACTTCAATTACCCATTTTTTAAAGTTACTTTTCTAATGTGTATCTATGTATGAGGTAGATACTTTTATATTCTATTATTTTGATGAAGATGTTGAATCTTAGAGAGTTCAAGTAATTTTTCAAAGTTAGATATTAAAACAACAACTGAAACAGAGGCAATTTGATTCAAAAGCCCTTCTTTTAATACCACGCTTACTTAAGTTTTTTGCTTGTGTGTGTTATCCAGCATGTAAGCATAAATGTAGTAACTATCTCTCTTCATTTTCAACCTCTTGATCTTTCCTAATAAACTATTTCACAACGATTTTATACATACATACATATATATACACACATATGTATTTATATTTAGCCTCAAAATCCAAGACCAATTGCAAACCTCAGATGAGAAATAGGAAAATAATAACTTCTTTGGTGGTTCTGTACCTCAACAATGAATCAGTCAGAATGCTCTGCCTAATTTAACTTTACTGGATTCCATTTGTTAAGTGGTTGTGATCTGTCAATGAGGTCTCTTTTTCTTAGTCACTACTCACATCTAAGGACACCCTGCTGCGTCCGTTATCACAGAAGTGTGTAACCCAACATCAATTTCTATCCATCCAACACTGAGTCCTTATAATCTGATGCAAAATACATTAAGCTATGGAATATGAACTATAACAGTGGCAGTCAGTATGAAAACACACTGGCTGGTTTTAAATAGTTAGACTGGAGTCACTGCAATGAAATTATATATGCAAGACATATTACACATATCATGCCCAGGAAGTCTAATTAATTAGGCCCTGTTATATATCTAGGAAATTCAGAAGTAGACACTCAATGAAATGGATGGATTACTGATGAATCAAAAAATCTGATTTTAAAATAAATAAATAATAGAAACAAAAAGAATCTGGGATAGAATTTGTAGATAGATTGTGATTTGTAACTTTGAGGCATTTTTGACTCATCCTTCTCTTTGATTTTCTTTTCTCCATCCCTATAACCGTCTAAGGTCTCCATCTGCCATGATCGTTGAGTCTTTTCACTTAGTCTAATATTTAATCAACACTATCTTCTTCAAATATGTATTACCACTTTGCTAGGTTACTACAATGACTCAGCAGTAATTGCTGTTATCTGACTATGGAGATCATTCTTTCGCATGCCAACCAGAGTTGTAAAGTACTGCTTTCTGGGTCACCAGCACATATGCACCAGAATAATCAACAAGATATGACATGGAAGCACATACCTATAGCTTTTCATAGAAATTCTCAGCACAATATTTGGGGGCCAAAGCACCTTTAAGAACATATTAGCATATATTTAGTTGTGATGTTGATACGGGAAGAGGCAGGGAAGTGCTGCCAGAATAGCGTGGTCCCTGGCGAGGGTTCCACCCCTAGGTGGTCTGTGCCCACAAACCTAGGTGAGGACAGGCATTTCTGTTTTCGTGCCCGGGCCTGTACCCACAGACCTAGGTGAAGACAGGCATTTCTGTTTCCATGCCCAGATGTTGCATTTTCCAAGACCATCCTGGCCCACTGTGCCCCCATCTTATGCCTATAAAAGCCCCGAGACCCTAACACAACCGTTTGGACTTCGAGAGGAACACACTGGCAGAAGAGAGCACCGACAAGCACCAGCAGACACTGGCAGGCCATTGACCAGCGGAAGACGCGGTGTTTGGCTGGGGCGGTTGGAGGAGAGCTTGGCTTCTGGGCTACCTGACTCTAGCGGAAAACAACCTTCCTACTCCATCCCCCTTCTGGCTTCTCTATCCATCTGCTGAGAGCTACTTCCACTCAACAAAATGTTGCACTCATTCTCCAAATCCACAGGTGATACTATTTTTTCGTATCCTAAGGCAAGAATCCCTGGGATACAGAAAGCCCTCTGTCCTTGCGATAAGGCAGAGGGTATAACTGAGCTGATTAACATGAGCTGCCGGCGGTCAGCAAAACTGAAAGAGTGCATTATAACACACACTTACTGGGGCTTCAGGAGTTGTAAACTCTCAACCCTAGATGCTGCCATGGGGTTGGAGCCCCACAGCCTGTCCGCCTGCTTGCTCCCCCTAGAGGTTTGAGCAGCGGGGCACTGAAGAAGCGAGTCACTCCTGCTGTCACACATTCTGCGAGGGGGACAAGTGAACTTTTCCCGTTTCAATGTGATTTAAAGAATTCTCTAAACACTATTGTTAACTGGGACTATTTTTATTGACTTATTTTTAGGACTTTTTTTTCCCTCATTCATTTATAAAAGACTCCTATATGTGCCATGATCTAAGAGTCTCAAAATTCACTTTGCTTTAGAAGCGATACGTAAATACATGTATTGTTATCTACTAAATTAAATATGGTCTGCTCAGCCTGACATTAAAGGTCTTCTATGCCTGTTTGAACATCCACGTATCTAACTTCCTACCTCCTGCTCTTTCTGCAACTACAAACATACACTATTTTTGTAAAGGTGTTTTTCCTCTTTTCCTTAAACACAACACATACCTTATGTGCGTGCTTTTGATTATGCTGATAGTTATTTGCGTTCCCCTTGCTGATTTTTGAATCTTATGAATCTTTAAAATATTTCTTAAAATCATGTTATTCTATTGCCCATCCTGATTTCCATAGTACAAGAGCTTTCTTATTAAATTTATTTGGGACTTTGGTTTATCCTCCAACTCTTAGATAATCAGTTTCTTGGCAGTGTTTTGTGTGCACATCCTGCTAGTGTACCTCTTCTTATCTTGCATTGTGTAAATGTGTAAATGGTTGAGAAACTCTTAATATATCCCAATAAGCATGAAATGTGCTGCTCATACTCTCTGCTCCCAAACAAATGCTATCCATATTGTTCTGCTAACACCAAGGAGGATTTCAGACAAGCTGAAGCTTTAATCATACCCTGGGTCTCCTGTTAACTCACCTGGGAACTCAAAAGAAGTAATCTGGACTTCGTTTTAGTAGGAGGCCTAATCGGCTTTTTTTTTTTCTTTGCCTCCCAAGAGTCTTTGACACTTTTTTTGGAACAATGATCTTTAAATTATAGCTTCGTCTAGGCTGCTGTGAGTACAGAACATGCCCTCAAATTACAAGTCTATTTGTGCTGGTCAGCAAGTGCATTTATTAGCATTAATGTATCAATTATTTTTAATTAGTTCTTAGAACTTCTCTTTCACCAATAGTAAAGTCATTAGCTCCAATTTGCAAATGAAAGTGATCACACTGTTTCTCATGCCCCCACACAATAGTGCCTGTCATTATCTAACCTAGAAAACCACTTATTATTTCCTCTTATTTTAGTCCCTCTTTTCTCTTTATCTGTCTCACAGCCTATGGAAATCTTATCAATGCAGCAAAAGTTTCCTAATTGCTCTCATCCACCCCATACTGATATCAGAGTGAATTCTGACCTCCACTATTCTCTTTACTAGCTTATTTCTGGGTAACTCAACAGAACACACACAGGCAACCTTGCCTTTGGAATTCATAATGGTTTTCTATTTGAGGCCAGAGAGGAGGAACTTTCGACCTCCATTCCCCAGATCATTTCAGACCGTAAGTGATTATGATTTTTCCATTTAAGGCAATTCTTTGTATGTTTAGATTAAAGAAAATTGATTTTCAATGTCATTTTAATATTTTTTAAATGCTGAAAGAAATCTAAAGACAGTTCTTAACCAGAGCAGATGGTTCACCTTGAGGCAGAAGATATTATCACAAATGAATACCAGGAATAAACTAAATGTGGGATGAAAGATTGAGTTGCTCTATATAAAAAGGACTCAGATGAACCTGTGAACCCATAACCAAATTATAATTGGCTCACTGAGCACTTAATCTAACATTTAAAATCATTAAATTATGAAATAAACCTAATTCATAACCACTTAATTTTTAAGTTCACATAAAAGTAGTTTAAATGAAGATACACCATATATAGTTTACTTGAATAAGTTAGAATTCCAAAAGTACTTGAACTGAAATTTAACTTGATTTTTATTTTTGATTTTAGTACAAGGACATCACCACACTGCATGTGGCGTCGAATATTATTTCAATGGCTTTCAAGCCATGCTATTGGAACAAACTTTGGTTTAACTACAGATTGCACTTAAATGTTGTCCTGGACACATCGGTGACTATTATAGACTATACTAGCTATGTGAAAAGAGAAATTTGGTATGTGAAATATGAAATAGATTACATTTTCCATATTATTTATATTTCCAAAAATATTCACATATGTGTGTATATAGTTTACATGAATGACAGAATTCCTCAAACACTGTAAGTGACTTACTCAAGATCAATAACTAATTAATGAAAGAGACGAGGACTAGAACCAAATTCATCTGATTCCTGTTTTTATTTCACTTCTATCACAATATTGTTTTTACAACAAGATACCATGTCCAATATGTAAGGTCTTATGTTAATTCAATCAATACATACATTGAATGGCTTCTTTGTAAGCTAAATTTTAAACAAAAGCAAAGGATACTAAGAAAAATCCATCAATGATCACATACAGAAAACTGGAGCAAATGCTGAAGACCAGCGAGGGCAATCATCATAAAAAATGTATCGGTTCCAGTTAGAACAAACAAGGAGACAGGCAAGAACTGAGAAAATAAGAATGAGCTTTTAGACAGGACTACTCATGCTACCCAAACATAGTTCATGCTGTGATTCATCCACAAGACTGATGAGGTAAGAGTGTCTGCAGTCATGTTTACAGATGAGGAAAAGGGCTGAGGTCATTTAGAGCATCTAACAAATATCACAGTACATGGGAAGAGAAATGCTAGGTGTTCAATCAACTCTGTTTTGCATCAAAGTCATAATCTTTCAATGTTTAATATCAATAACAAAGAATTGACCTGGATGGAGCAGTCATGTATTTAATGAATTCAATGCTCAAAAAATAGAAATCAAAAATTTTCAGAAAACAAACAGAAAAAGAGATAGGAAAGATAGAAAGATTTTTGCATTAAACATAATTTTTTAAAACTTTTATTATAGGTTCAAGGATACAGGTTCAATTTTGTTATGCAGGTAAACTCATAGCACAGTGGTTGGTTGTGCAGATTATTTCATCACTCAGGTACTAAGGCTAGTACCCAATAGCTATTTTTTGTGCTCCTCTCCCTCCCACTCTTTACCCTCCTGTAGACCCCAGTGTCTGTTGTTCCCTTCTTTATGTCCATGTGTTCTCATCATTTAGCCCTCTCTTGTAAATGAGAACATGTGATATTTGTCTGCTAAGAAAAATGGCCTCTAGCTCGACCCATGTTCCTGCAAAAGACACAATCTCATTCTTTTTATGGCTGCATAGTATTCCATGGTGTATATGTATCACATTTTCTTTATCCCATCTATCATTGATGAGTGTTTAAGTTGATTCCATGTCTTTTCTATTGTAAGTAATGCTACAATGAACATATATGTGCATGTGTCTTTATGATAGAATGATTTATATTCCTTTATTCCATTATTCTGATAATGGGATTGTTAGGTCAAATGGTAGCTCTTTGAGAAATCACCACACTGCTTTCCGCAAAGGTAAAACTAATTTGCACTCCCACCCAACAGTGTATGTATTCTTTTTTACCTGAAAACTCACCAGCTTCTTTTTTTTTTTTTTTGACTTTTCCTTAATAGCCATTCTGTGTGGTGTGAGATGGTATCTCATTGTGCTTTGATTTGAATTTCTCTAAATAACAGTGATTTGGAGTTATTTTTATGTGGCTGTTGGCTGCATGTATGCCTTCTTTTGAAAAGTGTCTGTTCGGCCAGGAGCGGTGGCTCAAGCCTGTAATCCCAGCACTTTGGGAGGCCGAGACCAGCGGATCACGAGGTCAGGAGATCGAGACCATCCTGGCTAACACGGTGAAACCCTGTCTCTACTTAAAAAAAATACAAAAAACTAGCCAGGCGAGGTGGCGGGCGCCTGTAGTCCCAGCTACTCGGGAGGCTGAGGCAGGAGAATGTCCTAAACCCGGGAGGCGAAGCTTGCAGTGAGCCGAGATCCGGCCACTGTACTCCAGCCTGGGCGACATAGCGAGACTCCGTCTCAAAAAAAAAAAAAAGAAAAGAAAAATGCCTGTCCATGCCCTTTACCCACTTTTTATTGGGATTATTTGATTTTTTTTCTTGTAAATTTGTTTTAGTTCTGTATAGATGCTGGATATTAGACCTTTGTCTGATGTATAGTTTTCAAGTATTTTTCCCATTCTGTAAGTTGTCTGTGTATTCTGTTAATAGTTTATTTTGTTGTGGAGAAGCTCTTAAGTTTAATTAGAACCCATTTGTCAACTTTTGTTTTTGTTGCAATTGCTTTTGGCATTCTGTTATGAAATTCTTGCCCATTCCTATGTCCAGAATTGTATTACCTAGGCTATCTTCCAGGGCTTTATACTTTTGGTTTTTACATTTAAGTCTTTAATGTATCTTGGGTAGATTTTTGTATATGGTGTAAGGAAGGTTCTAGTTTCAATCTTCTGCATATGGTTACACAGTTATACCAGCACCATTTATTGAATAGGAAGTCTTTCCCTCATTCCTTGTTTTTGTCAGCTTTGTCAAAGATCAGATGGTTGTAGTTGCACAGCCCTATTTCTCAACTTTCTATTCTGTTCCATTGGTCTGTTGTTCATGTTTTTGTATCAGTACCATGTTGTTTGGTTTACTGTAGCCCTGTATTATAGTTTGAGGTAATGTGCTGCCTCCAACTTTGTTCTTTTTGGTGAGAATTGTCTTGGCTATTCAGGTTGTTTTTTGGTTTCATGTGAACTTTAAAATTGTTTTTCTAGTTCTTTTCCTGATTTTGTTATTGGTTTGACTTTTGCTGGTGTATAGGAGTGCTAGTGATTTCTGTACATTGATTTTGTACCCTGAGAGTTTGCGGAAGTTGTTTATCAGTGAAGGAGGATTTGGACTGAGACTGTGGGGATTTCTAGAGATAGAATTGTGCCTTCTGCAAACAAGGATTGTTTAAACTCTTTTCTTTCTATTTGGATACCTTTATTCCTTTCTCTTGCCTGATTAATCTGGCCAAGATATCCAGTATTACGTTGAATAGGAGTGGTGAGAGAGAGCATCCTTGTCTTGTGCCACTTTTAAAGAGTAATTCTTCCAGCTCTTCCCCATTCCATGAGATTTCCTCAGAGCTGCAGTGGGCAGCCCAGGAGTGCCAAGCCACACAATCAAATGGGAGAGGAGCCTACACTTTCAGAGCATTGAGAAGGAGCATGGCTACAACTGTGAGGAAATATAGGGAAGCCACACAATCAAGCAAGTGCCTACCAACTGACCCATTACACCCTAAGCACCACCTATTCGATCATACCCCAATGCTTTAACACCAAAAATATATTGCTAACATATTTCCCTGTGAAACCAAAGACAATAAATGAGCTACAAATAAAGACCATGCACAAAGTCTCAGCCCTGTGGAAACATCTAGAAAAGAAGTCTATTGTCTGTACTCAATCTACATGGCAGTTAATAGATCATCCATATGCAGAGGTGAGAAAGAGCTAATGCAAGAACTCCGGTAACTCAAATAATCAGTGCCTTGTGTCCTCCAAACAACCACACTAATTTTCCAACAAAAGTTCTTAACCAGGCTGAGTTGGCTGAAATGACAGAAATAGAATTCAGAATATAAATAAGTATGAAGATCATTGAGATTCAGAATGATGAAACACAATCCAAGGAAACTAAGAATCACAATAAAATGATACAAGAGCTGAAAGACAAAATAACCAATATATAAAGAACCTAATGGATCAGATAAGTCTGAAAAACACACTGCAAAAATTTCACGGCTGGGCGCGTTGGCTCAGTCTGTAATCCCAGCACTTTGGGAGGCCGAGGTGGGCAGATCACCTGAGGTCAGGAGTTCCAGACCAGTTTGACCAACATGGAGAAACCCCCATCTCTAGTAAAAATACAAAATTAGCCAGTGTGGTGGTATGTGCCTGTAATCACAGCTACTTGGGAGGCTGAGGCAGGACAATCACTTGAACCTGGGAGGAGGAGGATGTGGTGAGCTGAGATCGTGCCATTGCACTCCAGCCTGGGCAAAAAGAGCAAAACTCTGTCTCAAAAAAAAAAAGAATTTTACAATGAAATGAAATAACAAGTATTAACAGCAGGATAAACCAAGATGAGGAAAGAATCTCAGAATTAGAAGACTGGCTCTCTGAAATGTGATAATCAGACAAAATGCAGAAAAAATAATGAAAATGAATAAACCAAACCTCTGAGAAATACGGAATTATGTAAAGAGACCAAGTCTATGAATCATCAGTATCCATGAAAGGGAGAATCAGAAAGCAAATAACTTGGAAAACATATTTCAGGACATTGTCCATGGAAACTTCCCCAGCCTTGCTAGAGACACTAACAGCCAAATTTGGAAAATACGGAGAATTGCTGGAGAAGTCTACACAAGAAGATCATCCCTATGACACACAATCAACAGATCTTTCCAAAATCAATACCAAAGAAAGAGTACTAAAGGCAGCTAGAGAGAAGGGGCAGGTCATCTACAAAGGGAAACCCATCAGGCTGACAGTGAACCTCTCAGAAGAAACCCGACAAGCCAGAAGAGATTGAGGATTTATATTCAACATTTTTAAAGAAAAAACTTTTCAACCCATAATTTCATACCCAGTCAAACTAAGCTTCCTAGGTGAAGGAGAAATAAGATCCATTTCAGTAAGCAAATGTTGAGGGAGTTTGTTACCACAAGACCTGCCTTACAAGAGATCTTGAGTGGAGCACTAAATATAGAAAAGAAAACCTGTTCATCAGCCAATACAAAAACGCACTTAAACACCCAGACCAGTGACACTATAAAGCAACCATAGAAACAATAACTGGTATAATAACTAGCTAGTAATATAATGCAAGGATCAAATTCACACCTATCAATACTAAACTTAAATGTAAACAGGTTAAATCCCTCACATAAAAGGCAGAGTGGCAAGCTGGATAAAAAGGCACGACCAAATGGTATGCTGTCTCTGAGATTCATCTCACGTGTAATGACACCCATAGGCTCAAAATAAACAGATAAAGGAATATATACAAAGCAAATGGAAATCAGCAAAAAAGCAAGGGTTGTAATCTTAACTTCAGACAAAACAGACTTTAAGCCAATAGAGATCAAAAAAGACAAAGAAGGGCCTTACATATTGGTAAAGGATTCAATTCAACAAGAAGACCTAACTGTTCGAAATATATATGCACCCAACACAGGAGCACCCAGATCCATAAAGCAAATTCTTAGAGACCTACAAAGAGACTTAGAAACCGATACAATAATAGTAGGAGACTTCAGCACTCCACTGAGAGTATCAGCCACATCATCGAAGCAGAAAATTAACAAAGAAATAATTTAATATAGATAACTAGGAAAAGACTCTAAAATGCGACATATACCTATTTTTCTCTGGATCACATTCATTATTTCAGTCTCTCCTTCACTATTCTTTCTTCATTCAATAATTATGTCGTTATGCCTAATTAAATATCAGGCAAAATAAACAAAAACTAAATTTGAGCAGTGGTTGCCATATAGCAGGCAAGGTGCCAAGTGCCTTGGCAAATATATCATCTCACTAAATCTTCACTGAGACTGCAAGTTATATTATCTGTGAGTCTCAGAATGTTGCCAAGATAAAGACAATCTAAATTAGTAAAGACAAATATCTTTTACTTATTTGATGGAAAGGGAAGTCAGGTGATCATCTTTTCCTTTAGAAATAATTGGTTATCCCAGGGTATGATATCAGAGACCCAATGGTAATCAGCACCACCAGAAATTCAAACACATAATGAAAGGTAGTAGCCTAGTCAGCTTTAGGGAGACAAGGTATAACCTCCACTGTTGCTCCCACAGCTACTTTGCCCATAAACTAATTCAATAAGACTGGAAATGCTAAAAAGAGTGGCTCAGAGAAATCCATGACATCTTTAAATCCTTGTCTACAGAGTCAGGCTTTTAATAAGCATTTCATCTGGGCTATGCATAGTATCATAATCTCTGTCATAGCAAGATGTTTATCTACATATGTCTTCCTCAAATACTCAAATTGTCTTATGTCCGATTTTCTTTTTTGTTGTTGTTCCTTTCCTTCCTTGACCATTTAGACAAAGTGTTAGATACTACCCTTGTATCACAGTAAATCCACATCATAGAACATATCTTACACCCAGCAGACAGGATGAGAAGTTATTTTTGAGATTCTAATGCCCCTTGGATCAACTTGAGTCTGGTTTCAACACATTATTCAATGACATCTCAGAAGTAGGTTCAGTTTTTTTTTTTTCTACCTTGGTCAACTGGTAATAGAAAATTCAGTGTAAGCTTACCAACATTCCAAGCTTCAGAAACTTTTTTAAACCCCTTTTTAAGGGATTGCAGTGCCTACATTACCAGTTTATATCAAAAATCTTAGTTCCTAAAATAAATTTGCAGACATTTTGGAGAGCGAGGCAGGAGTATTGACATAGTAGTTTCATAATTCATCGTTCTACTAAATATGTTTTAATAGGCCACAATTTTCTTTGGATTTTCATTAGCTTATCCTTTATAATGATAGAATCTCTCCCATCCGAATGAATTAGTGCATTAAACAGGGACTCTGGTATATACATACAGATAACTTCCCATTCAATCTGAGCCAAAATGTGTACTTCTTCTTTCATCAGAAAACTCCCTAAAATCAATTCTACATACACATTCCCAGTTTTAATGAATTGTTACAATCACTTTTTTGAGCGATCCTTTCTTGCTCAACTTATGGCTCCAACTGACCTATGTTCCTTTTGTTGGTTATATTATCCATTTAAGAGTGTTGGAAGAATAGGATCCAAGACCATTTATAAAAATAGTTGTGATAAATAACAGGGAAATCAAGGTACCTCTGCCTAGGGCATTTCCTCAGGTGAGGAGGGTACAACATCTTCAACAGAAAATGAGCAATGAAGGAAGGGTCAGTTTCTTCTGAAATGGCAGAAGATAATTTTTCAGGTATCAGAGAAATCCAGATGTCCCCAGATAACACTATTCCAACATTCCAGGTTGTATTATTTTCTTATTTGTGTTATTTGCATGAATATCTCCTGACTCGAGAGACCAGGCAAGGCTGAGAATACAGATGACTTGCAATTCAACAGTCTGCAGAAACACTTACAAATTTTGGTATTTGGCCATTTCAACTACCCAGTTGTAAGAAGGTTGCTGTTTTAATAAAATCACACACACTCCTTGAGTTTCAGTGTGCAGCTTGAGGAGAAAATTTAAATAGTTGAGCTAGGTGATTATTTTTCTCTGATTTTCTCCAGTCATTCAAGTATGACTACCCTCCTATGTGGCCCTTTCCCTCCTCTTGCTCTTCACAACAATTTATGGCAATAACCAAGAGCAAAATCTTCCATAGAGTAACTTACTTGTTTCATCCTTACATCTCACAGACTCTGAAGTCCCATGCCAGATTATGAACAGTGTTTTCCTCCCTACTGCAAATGGATTTCTTTGAGGATCTATTGAATAGATGCAGTCCTCTAGATTGATGTTTTCTATTTGTTAGAATTCTTTAGATGCCATCAAGATGGTCTTAGGATAGTTAACATAAGCAGAACAGGAATTGTTGGAGATATATTTGGACACACCAGAACTAGAAATCAGACTTGGAAATTGGCAGTTATCAATGCAGTTCAGATGTTCTTGGAACAGATAAAGTCACATAACAGGAACATCCTCTTGGGGATTTAGGTGCAAGAATAGAATGAGCTCTGAACATTTATTCATCTCTTCATAATTCATATTTCAGGAAAAGAAGATTTAATTGTCTTACTTTGATTACACATTTACTTCTTAGTTAGGCTAAGAGAGAACCTCATTACAGTAAATTCTTTGGGGCAGAGTTAACATCAAAAGGATATCAGGGTAATTTTACAAAATGAAAATCTGTGATGGATATGTGGGTTAAATTGCATTTAAATATTTGTATTTGGGGGCTCAATTTCCATGATTGGCATTATACAGGCCTAAATGTATCTATGAAACATACATGTATTTGGACACTTGTACAAATCAACTGACTTATCCATCACAGGTATGAGAGTCTCGATACTCATCTTCGCAAAAAAGAAAGATGCTGGTTTTATGATCCTCGTTATAACATTCTAACAGGCTCTGAGGACAGAATCAATTTCACATTTGCTTCTTTATGTCCCACAATGCTTTGCTATAGTAGAGGCTTCATAAATGTTTGATGAATTTAAACACACCAATAAAAGCTTCAGCTAGTGCTTGTGTATAGTTTCTTATTTAGAGTCTTTTTTCATTATACAGAAAATATCATTTTAGATTACTTGAAGTATAATTTTTTAAAAAGTATGACAATTGACTAAACATTCTGAATTTTCTATAACCAAATCAGATAAGTATGATTGCTTTTTGAAAAGCGTGGGCCAAAATTTGTTTATATGACTCATTATTTAAATTTTTTCTCACTTACGTTACTTATGGGCTCACTTTTATACCTATTAACCCTTTGTTTCCTGAAACCTCCAATACCTTGCAGAAAATAGCATCTGTACATACTTATACTGTCAGGAATTTTAACTGTTTTCCAAAACGTGGATGATAATCATAAAGCATATCATTTCTATGAGTCTTCCAAAAATATACACCCATACCTTGAATTTTAAAAGTGTTAAATACTCTTCACTGCTTCCTGAAAACTAAAACTGTTTTCTTCAGGACAGACAAGTCAAGTAAGAGGTGTGTTTGGTAATTTGAGTAAGCTATAATGACATTTGTACTTGTTAACAATTAAAACTGGAAGGTTGGAAAATTTATACCTTCCTTGTGATTGGTGAATGAATTTCAGAAATTTTGTTGGCCTAGTGATAAGCCTTACTTTTTCAAGGACAGAAAAAGATCTAGATTCAAGGATGCAGTGTAAGAATGTGTGTAGAAATTGAGGCTGTTTCTGTTTGGGGACTCCATAGAGTAGAGTTCCATGCATAGATACTGACAGTCTTCCTTTGGTAAAGAATTTCGCTGAAGAACACATATACCAAGAAGAAAGGCCTCCTTCAAAGTGAAAAATACTTAACTTGGAACTAGTCTCTGGCCAAATTGGGATAAATTTGCTTTTTAAAAATTTTAACTTGTCACATAAGATTACTTGAGATATATGGAAAGACTGTGATGGCCTTATGGCTCCAACTGATCTATGTTCATTCACTTATTTCACAAGAGGCCTATTTCTCTTCCATCATTACCCACCAATCTGCACATTGCTTCCTACATTCCAGCTACACTGGCCTGCTTTCCATTTCTTACATAAGAAGACACTGTTTCAACCCCAGGACCCTTTCCCTTGGTAGCTCCTTTGCTTGAAATATTCATTTATAGATGTCCATATGTCTGGTTCCGTATATAATGTTATATAAATTCCACATCATCAACCAAGAGAGGTCTTCCCTGACACATATTCTAATTTTAGCTTTATAGACAATATCCCATTATCTCTTGTATCTTATTCATACTAGTTTGTTTTATTTTGTCTTGTTTTGTTTTGAGACAGAGTCTCACTCTCACTCAGGCTGGAGTGCAGTGGCACCATCCAGCTCACTACAACCTCCACCTCCTGGTTTCCAGCAATCCCATCTCAGCCTCCTGAGTAGCTGGGATCATAGGTGTGAGCCACCATGCCTGATTAATTTTTTTGTATTTTTAGTAGAGACGGGGCTTCGCCATGTTGGCCAGGATGCTCTCAAACTCCTGACCTCAAGTGATCCATCTGTCTGGGCCTCCCAAAGTTCTGAGATTACATATTTCTTAGTTTTATGTGAAATATGATCAGACAAGAATGGAAACATGACTAACTATGTGCTTGTGTGTCCTCAGAATGTATAATATTACTTTTCATATTATACTATTCATAAAATCTAACTTGTATGGAATTTATTTGATATTTAAAACAACCCCCTCAAGTTATATAACTCACTTTCTTCTTTCTAGAGATGAGGAACTGAGTGACAGAGAAAGTATATCTTTCTTTGTGAAAGTATATCTTTCACAAAACTATAAACTTTGTCAATGCAATTAGGACCCAAAGTCAGTGGTCTTAAATGCTAAGTATATTTCTCGATACACAAAAATGTTTGTTGAAGAATAAATGACATAGAGTGGATGAAAGACAGAGTATTACCTACATTTGCAACTCTCTTCTAAATATACAAGGAAGCATAAATCTACATTTGATACATACAACTAACATGTAATTCTAACTCAACTCAAAACTATATAGTCACTAAGCTAAACCTTCCCAATCCAGCATGTTCAGTTTTGCATTTGTTTGGCTTAAAATTCTAAATTACAGATCAGATTCTGATTCACATTTACCTTAAATTTTAACTTGAAACCCAAATGCATGCATCTGCCCTGGGAATTCCAAGAGGGAGGTGGTGGCTACATAGGGCAGGCACAGCCAATGTATGTGCTCACTGCAGTGAGCTGAAACCATTGAAAGGTCCTGGCTGAGAGAATCATACTTAATATTTAAATATTAATATTTATTAATGTAAAGCACTTAATAGCTTCGCTACAAAAGCTACTTTTTTTTCCATGCAGTATGTGTGGAAAGTCAGCAGAACAACGTGTAAGTGGAAAAGCATGAAGCTATTTGCAGAAATTGAAAATGTCTCTGTTGCCTGTGGTAAACATTACTGATGCAAGGGATGCCCTGTTGAAGAGACGAGGTTCTGCCTAGAAAGTTACAGGTGACTGTGGAAGTGAAACTCCTCCTTCTGGTCCTGGAAGAAGTCACTTACACTGAGAAGTTGTTGGGACTGTGGGGAGCTATGACTTCACCTGAAATACTTAACTGAAGATGAGCAGTCTGGTAACAAGGGTTATGTACGTAAAACCCAGGCAGGCAAGTTTAACCAGAAAGCATGGATTAAGAGAATTAATGAATAAAAAGACAAAATGTCAGCTGCAAAGTGAGAGAACATTCATAGCAAATTAATGGTTTGACAATGTTCCAAGGAAAAAGGCAATGTTTTAAGATTAGTATAAAGAAAGCTTAAAAATGTATAAGGAGTCTATTCTGAAACAAGTGTGGAATATCTTCTCTGAAACTTCCAGTAATGGAGCTTCTGTGCCTTCATGTATGTGAAGGATTAAACTAAATGGGCTTTCAGAGATGATTTCCTTATTCTGCAAGGAAAGAAAATTGGTCAGTATGGGGTAAGGTAAGCAGTCACTCCAACAACTGCAAATGCCACAGGCAGAAATATCTGCCAAGGCTCAGTCCTCTAAAGCAAATGAAAGCACAAAAGAGCAAGCAGAGGTGAAGAGGAATACAAGAGAAAGAAAGGGAGAGAGGCAGATGAATGGAAGAAAATAAGAGAAATAAACTAAAATTAGAAAATTGCAAATACAATTCAGTAAGTTAGTAGCCTGAAAAGTGCAAAAATTACAGGAGGTTGATTGTGAGGCTGAAGACAAAGAATCCCCCAAGAGCAAGGACTGATAAGGGAAAGCAAACAGGAGGAGGAGCCAGGAGAAGCCTGCCCCAGGGGCCTGAGGAAGACACTAGTTGGGGAGAGGCAACAACAGAGGCAACAACAGCTGTCAGAAAATTGAGGCATTTTGAAGTTGAAACAGACACATACTAAGAAGAAAAATAGGAAATCCCAGGGCATTCTGAAGTTGGAGCAATGAAAAACCAGGAAGATTGTGCAAAAGTTACTGGAAAATAACTTTTAAAGCAGTTTTGAAACAAGAATCAGACATTTAAATAGCAGTCAAAGAGCTAAGAAAATTGTTTTAGCTCAGTATTATGTGGTGACAAATAAATAACACAAATCAGAGGACAAATAAGAAAATTGACTGGGCAGGGTGGCTCATGCCTATAATCTCAACACTTCAGGAAGCCGAGGCAGGATGATCACTTGAGCCCAGGAGTTCAAGACCAGCCTGGGCAATATAGTGAGACCCTGTCTCTACCAAAAATGAAAAAAAAAAATATCCGGGCATGGTGGTGTATGTCTGTGGTCTAATTGGGAGGCTGAGGTGGGGGGATTGCTTTAGCCTGGGAGGATGAGGCTGCTATGAACCACAATGGAGCCACTGCACTCTAGCCAGGGCAACAGAACAAGATCCTGTCTCAAAAAAGATAAAGAAGAAAACTATTAAAAACCCAATCTTGAAGGTATGAAAGGACAAAGTCAAGGTTTTGTCAATATTTATATTTCAAAAATAAATTCATTCTCTTGTTTACTTCTACCTTTCACTGTTGTTTACAAAACAAGTAATGAATCATAGCAACTCATGAATATCGTAACTATTTATGGAAAATGTTTTCCATAGTTGTACTTTTAATTAAAAGTAAATATTTTTGTATAATTTTAATGAAAAACATATTCTTTTCCAAACAGAAGCATATGCACACATGCACACACATACACACACAAACACATGCACATACATTGGGCTGCTTTTGATGTGGAGTCAACTCTTTGGTTTACGTACCTGTCCATTTATCAGAAACCTCCATCAACTTAACTGCATAAACCACATCCCAAAATGAATACTGCAGGATTTAACCATCATGTTCTTTAAAATAAAGAACGAAATTAAAGATGTTTCTAAAGTTATCTTAATGCAAATTATTTTTGTGCCATATTGCCAATCTTTTTCAGCTTTCCAGCCCTCACTTAACACAATTTTAGTGACTTACCTTGCTTGTATTTGAAATAATTCAGCTTATTTTTATGAAAATAACTCTTTTAGGACAATCATAATTGGATTGTTGCAATATTTAATTAAACTATGTAAATATAATAATTGATATACCTGAAATGAATGGGCTGAAAAAGCAAAAATCAATTTTGAAGAGAATAATACTCAGCCTGTGGAAGCAAATATTTATAAGCTTCTTAGAGAGTAAACAACCAGCTGCATGCATTATCAAGCTTTGGGCAGCAGTTAGTAAGTTTCATAGTTGAATAGGAGTGTTAATTAATCCTGCAGAAAGCTAAGTGGGTTTTAAAAAGATAAGTTTCTTGGTCATAATGGTCAGTCGTAGGTATCTGACAATTGCCTATTATGTTGTTTGTAAATGTTTAGAGGTCACATGTGAAGTAACTTCATCTGTTGTTGCCTCTTAGTTCTATTATACACAGTTGAAGAGCAAAACATTTTAAAGTAAAAAATAAAAATAGAAATAAACAATTCACATCCCAGATTTGCCACTTAAAAGCTACGAGATTTTCAGAAATTTCTTAACCTCTCTACATTTCAGATTCTCATCTGCAAAATGGAAATAAAAATGTAGAACTCAGGTTGTTGCTAAGGTAAATGAGAAAGTATAAGCAATGAATTTAGCATAATGTCACATAAAAAGTAGGTTTAAAATAGGGTAACTCTAACTATACTCTCAATCTTCCCTATAATCCTTTCTTTTTCCAGAATAATTTTTGCCTCTATATTTTTTAGATATCCATTGGATTTGCAGGGATCTAAGATTTATTATTATTATTATTATTCATACTCTTTCTCTAGGGAATGTCTTTCTAGCAACATTTTCTTGGTTTGTTAGCTTCTCTCTCTCTGTCTACCCACAACAAAGAGCTTGCTAGTTCAATTCTTCTCCATGTACTTTGTCAAACCATGTCATCTGCCTTCAGTTAACTGCGCAAATTAATCTGAAGTCTTTTCCAGATATATATGTCACTGAAGTGGGTTACCCAAAACTCCGTCAATATATAGAATTGAGGAGCAATCGGATACCTTCTTTGTTGTAGGAAAAATCAACAGCTTAGTAGAGTTCAAGCATAAGATATTATCTTTGAGATATTTAGCGTGAGTAGTGCAAAAGCAGAGTTGGGAGAGCGAGAGAAAGAAGGAAGTTTCTGTGCTCTTCAGATACAGTTGTTGAGCTATTACCATAGAAAAGAGAACTGATTGTGTTAACGGCACTTGCTTGCAGGAAGCATCACATAAACAACACTATTTAAGTTCTAACTTTACACAGTCCTCTGCTTTAAAAGATGTATTAGACATGCTGATCACATCCTATATGTGTAAAATATAGCCTTATTTCTGCAGTAATATCATGGCCAGAGATCTAGAATAATTTTAAGTACAGTAAATATAGTAGACAAATAACAAAGATGTCCTTCACTCTAGAAATAGTAAAACTAAAAGTGTTGTAATCCAGGTCTACAAAAGTCAGAAAAGAAGTAAAGAGTTTGGAATACTGAATATTTTTCCACATCCCAGAACTCTCAAAATACAGCATTTTCACCATTAAAATCTTGAAACAGGTTATTTCAAGGTAAATAAAACAATTCCACTGTACTTTGAAAGTAAATTTATGGAAAGTATTGTCTTGAGAAGTAATGAGTGTTACAAACTGAAAACGTAAATTGCATTCTCATGTCTGTTGGCAGGACTACATGAATAAATATTTTTTAATGTGTTCTCTCCTCCTCCCCATCACACTTTCCCTCTCTTCTTCCATTGTCTCTGACTCTCTCCTACATTATATTTCTGTAGTCAATAACTTGTGATAAAAGCCAATCATTAAAATTTTTATTGAATCATAAATAACCTGGTACTTGAATGTAGAAAAACATAATAATAATCCTCAATAGGAAAAAAAAACTTTGATGGAAAGGTGGAAAGGCTGAAAAACTATTCAAATTTTGATATGCTATTTCAATATGGAGGAACATCATGCTATAATTAAGAGACTTAAGTCAGTAGTGATACTTATTAGATGTATGATTTTATCAACCTTATTTTACTTATCTTTGAAATGGCAAAAAAGTCTTACACTTCTTCTGTGTGAAAGAAAATGAGATAAGATCAACTCTGCCACACGTTTATTACAATGTGTGGTACAGAGAAAGCCTTTCATAAATGGTAAGTGATGTGTGTGTATTTGAGTTTGTGTGTGTGTGTGCTCGTGTGTCTATGAAAAGCAAAATTAAGCTGAGTGCATGCTTGATAAGCCAACTGATTTGGGGTTTGCATAAATGACAGCAACTACATATTTTACCATAGTCAGTCATCTCAAAACTGTTCATCATTTGTTCAGGTGGAAGTCACTGGACAATTACAGACCACTTGGTGAAACACCACAAAATATCTGTGTATGAAATAGATAAGAGCTAAATTTTTGTTTTCTAAATCAAATACCTCTGGGCATTATATACTAGCATAAAAGTAATAATAGCAAGACTCCAAGAGCTAAACAATATCTATGATATGGAACAGTACATTTCCAATAATTCGCAGTTTTATTACACTTCTAGAGATTTTCCTGAAACAGAAGGTGGATATCATTTCCTGTAATATTCGTGGTTTCAGTTAAAAGTGCAGAGCCCTTTGTGACATTTTGTGGACAATAAAACAAAAATAGTGTAATTAATGTCTTGGAAAGCTTACAGTCTCTTTAGGAAGTAAGAGGTTAAGCCCTAGCAACAATCAATAAAAAGATTCAGAAGAATAGGTAATTAATCAGTATAAATTATTTAATAAATGTGACATGCCACTGATAAACTGTTATCTTGTCTGTTGTTTTTTTAATGTGTTAATTCATCCTGGTAAGTATGCTAGATTTGAATCAGATTTACTTTCCTTGCAGGTAACAGGACCAAAGCTGATGTATTGGCTGAATTGAATGACTGACCAAGGGTCAACACTATGATTTGTTCTAATTATACCCATTGGATCCAGGATACATATTTTACATAATTCTCAAGCATTATTGACAAGACATTGAGTAAACACATGGGAAGAAAACCCTTGTTTATTTGCAATGACTATCATGTTATGGTAAAAGGAACTAACGTTTATTAATTAGAAGTGCAAGGCAAAATCACTAGGACCACCTTCTCAAAGGCTTAAACACCAAGGAGCCTGATTCAGTAACCCCACGTGAAAAAAACTGCTATTAAGAATAAATAATCAGTACATAATCTGTAAGGTCAAGGGTTCCACAAAAATGTGTTCTGCAGAAAAATAATGTAACCTTCTCTCTCATTCTGAGATTCTAAGAAGCAGTGTAGCATAAGGTAAAGAATATTTGAGACAGAAAACCTGGGTTTTATACCTGCTCTGCATCTGGAGACTACTGGCTTCCTTGACCTTCAAATAACAATAATTTTTAGCTTGTAGGTTTCTCCTGAATATCTAATGCATTAATATGTATTAGATTACACAAGGTAAACCACAGCATATATATATATATATAAAATACTAATCTTTAAATTGATATTTAATTTTTCAGTGGTTTCAGCACAGAATATGTATGGATAAGCGGTGAGAAGGGAGGTCAGACTTTAATTCAGAACCTTTGATTTATTCGAACTTGTGTCCAAAAGAGTGATTTATTTTATCTTAGTAAACAGTATCTATTCTCTCACACACACTCACAAGAAATATATGTAATTTGAAAGAAAAAAATGGGAGAGAACACACGCATTAACTAGGTACGATCTACACATATTTTCTATCTTATTCTATTCTATCACCTTATTCTTAAAATAAGCATTGTTATCCAACAAAATGATTCCATGAGCTATCACTAGACTGACTCCTACAGTTTACAGAGCATGGCTCTGTGAGGTATTTATATGGACAGGAGACAGGGAAATACTGGGTAGAAGAGGATGGTTCCTTAGCAAAGACCCACCCTCAAACCTGGAAACTCGCAGTCCTACATGAGAACAGGCATTCCTGTTTTCATGCCCAAATTTGCCTATTGGCTTGCCATGCTGCCTATCCTACACCCATATAAACCCCAAACCCCAGGCTCCAGAAGCAGACAAGGGAACAAACAGAAGAGCAGAACAACAGAACGGAGCAGCAGAGGGAAGAGAAGGAATGTTTGTGTGCCGAGAGGAGTTTGGCTGAGAAGGTGAGAGAGGAGATTGGCCACTGCATGTCCAAATACCAGAGGAAGATCATCTTTCCCCTCCATGCCCCTTCCAGCTCTCCATCCATTCCACTGAGAGCCACCTCCATCACTCAATAAAACCCTTGCATTCATCCTTCAAATCTGTGTGTGTCCTGATTCTTCCTGGATGCCAGACAAGGACCTGGGTACCAAGAGAGCACTGAGCTGTTTAACACTTAAGCCATCCACGGATGGCAAGGCTAAAAGAGTGCACTGTAACACATGCCCACTAGGGCTTCAGGAGTCTCAGACTCCCACCCCTGGACACTGCCAAGGAGCCAGAGTTCAGGGACACTCACCCCAGCTCCTGCACCTGCTCATCTGCATGCTGTCATTCCTGTAAGGGGTTTGAATGTGCCTGGCAGAACAGAAGAGCCCCACACTTGTCGTCTGAAGGCAGGTAAGGGAACTCTCCCGTTTCAGTATGATTTGATGGACAGTGCATTGAAAATGGCCTTGAAAACCAGTTCTTCAAAGGATTAAGTTTTAGGCCTCTATGCATGTGCTATGACATTGTTTTCCTTGGTAAAGAGATTACAGAGGAACTCATCAATACCTCTTCAATAAGATAATTCTTATAAGTCATTTACATAGTCAGCATCAAGTCTTGGGAATAAGTGTATCTCAATTGGCTTGTTTGAACAAAATAAAAGAAGAGGCAGAATGTTTAAGGTCTAGGGTGTTTTCGAATGAATCTTCACTTTGAGAAGATCCTGATCAGCTAAGAAACATCTCAGGAGAGAGTGTAATGAGATCACGAACAAAGTACCAAGGAATAATGTGAAGGTAGTTATGACTTAATAAAACTGGACTTGAATTCAGAAAATCAGCGTTCTTGCCAAGTTCCTGCCATGAACCACTGAGGTATTGGCTCCTCTTATTTTCCAGGTGCTCAGAACTGTATTATATTATGGTTTCCCGGAGTTTTCAAATGGTGAAGGACCTTAGAAATCATAATCTCTGACACTGTGCCCATTGAAAAATGTGAAAGACCATGTGGTACTGCTTGGTATTTGTTTTATCTCTTTTTGCTTCAAATCATAGTATAAACATTGCCTTATGTTAGAAATTCCTTTTCTCCCTGAGTCATTTTTTTCCCTCCATTATCAACTGCTTTTGATTAAGTGTAGACAATGGAAAGAAATATTGACTTTGGAGGCCAAAATAGCTCAGTGAACACCTTGAATTAATCGGTGCTGCTTCCATCAACTTTAGCAAGTTACTTAACTTTCTTAATCTTTGTGTATTCTATAAGTAAAATGGGAAGAATAATTTCTCATAGGACCTATGTAACTATTAATAAGAAAATATGCTTTAATTTCATAGTATTTCCTGGTATTATAGTGGGCTCACTATAAAGATCCTTTCCCTTATTTATTAATTTATATATTATGATGAAGTATCTAAACACTTAGAGAATTTCCTACTTGATAAGTATCATTAAGAAGAAAAACCTGTATCTAGGATATGTAAACCAAAATGTATCTGAGACAGGTCTCAATCAATTTAATAGTTTACTTTACCAAGGTTAAGGACATGCCTGGGAGAAAAAAATACACGGAATTACAGAAACAGTCTGTAGTCTGTGCCTTTCTCCAAAGATGACTTTGAAGGCTTTAATATTTAAACAGAAAAAGTGGGCTGGAGGGGAAAGATGAAGGGTGTGGCAATCCACATGTTGCAAGACGAAAGGAGTACGTAGGGGAATAATTAATTATGTTTTCATCTGGTGCTTAGTAAATCAGCACTTTACATAAGATGAGTGAACACAGAGTAGCTATCTGTATAGATATTTTACCTTTTGTCTATAGCTATCTGCTTGGGAACAAAAGGAAAGGCAGTTTCTTGCGTGACTCAGCTTCCAGTTTAATTTTTTCCTTTTGGCATAGTGAATTGGGGACTGAAGCTTTCATTTTCCTTTCACAGATAAAAGTACAGATACTCAATTTTCCAACTTGTCCTTCTTAAAGAGTAGATGTGTATATAGCGGAACAATCAATTATGGAGAAGTAGGGGAAACAGAGAATCATTTTGGGAGTGGCCGTAATGGCAGCAATCTACTCCTGTCTCCACAGCACCAAAGGCCCAAGTGCCAGTATTTGAGAACTAACAATTAAGAGGAAGTCGTAAGTGAAACAGTGACATCACTCTGCATAATGTTGGAGAAATGCAATATTTTAGTTTTCATGCAAAAACAGAGAAATTCAAATGAGGTCTATTATTCAGTCATTTATTTTAAAAGCTCTTTGTCCCCTATAATTTGGGAACTTATTTTACTGAATTAAATATATTTATGTGAAGTTCTGTTAAGAAAACAAATTCGAGGAAGGGGATCCAGGTATGGGAGTTCCCCAAGTGGCGAGAACAATGAACAGTTGTTCTGAGACACTGCTTATTATAAACAATCTGAGGACACAATGACCTACACAGGCACAATAACCTCATTCTGTTGTGGCCCCAGCAGCACAACCTCTTTCCACACGTAGGCCCCTCTATCATGACCCTATAAAATTTCTCTCCAGTCCCTGCCTCTTTGCAGAAAGTTCTATCTCTGCTGTGCTGCCCGCTGCATCCTTACAATGTGTTTTCAAATCTTCTCTAATACATTTGCCTTTCTTTATGACCGTCTTACTAAATACCTTTGCGGTCTACAACACCAGTGCTAGCTAGTTGTTATCCACCTCATTTTGTTGGCTCGCATGGGGGCTCTGTTTTTAAGGGCAACCCTCCCTCCCCTCTCTCTTTCCCAGCTTGGGACCCTTGGTGGGCTGTATCTAAGCACGAACACAACTGAAGGTCTCTGGCCATGGCTGCGCTCTGCTGAGACTGAAAGTGTCTATGTTGAAGCGTTTGACTGCTGCTGCCCGATCAGGTGAGAGTTCAGAGTTTGCTTTCCCTTTCAGTCTTTCAGTGGATGAACTCTAGTATCACTGTAGTGATTGACAGCAACTAGCCAGGGCTGGTCCCTGGTGTAGCCTGAAGGCCATGAGGTGAACAAGTTTGGCTGCCTTGCAGGGAAGGGAGAAAGGCCCGCTCCCATCCTTTCTGGTCGAAGGTCCCCAGTCCCTCCTGGTGTCTCAATTGGCACACACGCTTTAGGGAACTCAGATCCCCTCTTTCTCACTCTAAAATATCCCGTGAAGACAGCGAGGGCTCCTGCAGACATTCTCAAATCACGTGATCTCAAGCAGCCTCAGCAGGGAGTCTCCCCATTCCCATCTCCTCACCTGGGGCTGGTACTGGGCTGAGTTCTCCCTTTACTCATTTTCTTCATAACTGGGCTGGTCACCCAGCGTCAGGGCCCTACATTGAAGGGTTCTTTCTGATATTTGGACCACCCTGTTAGAAAGTGCACCCAAGTCCCTCTGCGGACGTGAGTGGAACTGTAGTCCTCAGAGGGATGCCTTGAGGGAATGTGCGGTTGGTGTCCCCAGCAGACAGTGGCCCCCTGTGGCTTTTCATTTTCCAGTCACATCATGGGACAAACCTGTCCTATTTCTTCAGGCTCCCCTCTGGGTTGCATCCTAAAACACTGAGACAAATAGAACCCACAGACTCTCAAAAAGAAACGTCTAATTTTTTGTGTGTAACATAGAATGGCCCCTATCCAGAAAATCCTCAAATTAGCCTCCTCACCCTTTTATAGCCAAGAGAAGAATAAGGAGGATCAGGGCTAAGGAGAAAGAAAAACTCAGGGACAAGAGGCAGACTCAACTATTGGCTAATTTACAAGCCTCCAGCCCCATCTAGTTAGCCCTAAGTTACTCCTCCAGGTAACTGCCATTAGTGCAAAAGGCCAGGCCACTGAAAGGCAAACCATGCCACTAAAATAAGAGGGAAAAAGCTCCGCATGGCTTACCTCCTCTGTCACAGGCTCCACCGCTGGAAGCAGCGCTGCCCTGAGGGCTGAAAGTCCCCTGGGACAGCATCTCAGCCCCTGATGGCAATAAGCTGAAGAGTACTCACTGCTCCAGCTGGCTTCCAAATCAAATATCATAGCTAACAAATGAAAGCCAAAGGCAATTCTGGAGGCAAGTAAAATTATACATGTTCCTTTTGAGTTCAGAAGCTGCCTATTATGAAGCTGTCTCCTCTACCCCTTTGTGGAAATATCTTTTGCTTATATGATAAAAACCTGGAAAACTACTCTCTGGACTGCAACAGGATTTTAGACTGAGTCACTGTTGGAACTGAGAACATTAAAATAAATAGATTAAATTAAAAGAAGGACGCATAATAATAACTTGGCTAGTTAGAAAATTCTCTTTAGCAGTTAAAAATTATTTTGCAAGCTTGAAAATGCTCTAAACTCTGACTAGAAATAACCAACAATAGTCACTTTGTGCTGTAGGTCAGTTGCTAAGGACTTGGACTGTCACAGTGACATCTGGGTTCAATTTCTGGCTTTGAAAATGAGTCCTTTGTGGTTTAACAGTTGTGGTACTTTTGCCATGTATTAATTATTTTCTTCTCCATGAACAGCTTCAGATTTCCTGTCCTGAAATTTTCTTTTCTCTGAGTTACCTCTGGGGCAATTCTAGATCTTGTAAATTGCTTACCACCTCTTTGGAGACACCTTGTGTGTTTGTGTTTAAGTTATTCCCTTAGTTAAGGCTTATTCATTTCACGTAGGAGATTATTTAAAAGCCATAAATATGGGTCATTTGTACTGATTAAAATCTGGTAGTAGGCTGGGTGCAATGGCTCATGTCTGTAATCCCAGCACTTTGGGAGGCTGAGGCAGGTGGATCACAAGGTCAGGAGATCAAGACCATCCTGGCTAACACAGCAAAACCCGTCTCTACTAAAAATATAAAAAATTAGCCGGGCGTGGTGGTGGGCACCTATAATCCCAGCTACACCAGAGGCTGAGGCAGGAGAATGGCATGAATGGTGTGAACCCGGGAGGTGGAGCTTGCAGTGAGCTGAGATTGCACCACTGCACTCCAACCTGGGCGAGAGAGTGAGACTCCGTCTCAAAAAAAAAAAAAAAAAAAAAAAAAAAAAAATCTGGTAATAAAAGATTTTAAATGAATTTTTCTTTTGAGAACTCTGTAGTGAGAATTCAACTTAATTAAAGCTGGTATTTGGATTGTATGGGTACAGATATTGCTTTTAAAGCCCCTTCTCTCCCTTTAGAAATTTCTTAGTTGATAGAAGTTTGTCTAGGTTCTCTTTCTGTCTTTCTGTGCATTTATATGTGTTGTGTGTATGACATTTTTATAAAAGAGCTCTAATTAATTGGCTTTAAGAAAAATAAGCACTTAAACATATTGCCAGAAAAACAGAAACTTTAATGCCTTTTAGGTCATATGACTCTATTTAATAGTCTTAAAAATTAAGACAGTTTGAAGCTTATTGGTGAAGTAAAATAAAAATGACTTCGGAGGTCACACATTTGAACTGAATTAGACAAGTCAGATAATGTTTTCCCGATGCTTTAAGGCCATAACTTGCTTCTATTACTTTTAATAGTTGTTTCACTTGTCTGTGTTACAGTCATTAGATTATAGGTAAAGACCCAGGGACATATGGAGTTAGCCTGGTCCCCTGGCTGGGCTGGGAAGAATTGGACATTATCTGCAGTTCATCTTATACATGATTAAAATTACTCACCATGTTTTTCACCAAAAATAAACATTGCTGAGTTAACATTGTAATGTACACTTCAGACTGAGACTACTGTAGAAACAGTTTACATACAAGGTGTAGAAGGAAAGTAGAATGTGCTTTTGCAAGCAGATATAGAAGGTATGAGATTTTTTTAAAAGGGAATGTAATCTTGTCTAACTCAGAGGGTTTTAAGGATTGGCCTAACCTAAAAGAGTAATGGGACAAAACTAAAAGCTTAAGCAAGTTGAAAACGGTTTGTGAAGCGTTAATCTCATAAAAAGTTCTGAGTATGAGCAAGTTGGCTAAGATTTAAAGGGGATTATTGAGTTTTCTGTAGGATGAACACTGAAATAAAAGCACACTAATGCAGGGCCAGAATCTAGGCTTATGTGTCTAAAGAACAGGGTTTTCTTAGAGAATTAGTCCCCTGTTTAACAGAAAACTGTAAAGGGTTATAAGAGGTTTATGGAAATTTTACCTTATGGTGAAGCTAATAAAGATTGGACAGATTGAGTTAAATTTTAATAACAGGATGGAGGGGCCAAGATAACTGATAAGAAGCATGTGGGGTCATGGCTCTCACAGAGCGAAGTAAAAATTGCCAGTGAATTCAGCACCTTCAACGGAAATATCCAGGTTCTTGCCTTGGGACTGACTAGGTGGACAACTCGACCCATGGAGAATGAAGAAAAGCAGGGTGGGGTGATGGCCAACCAGGGATCCGCATGGAGCCAAAGGAACGCCCACCACAAGCCAAGGGAAGCAGCGACTGATTGTGTGACCCCCAACATGGGATACTAGGCTTCTCCGACAGATCTTTGCAACCTGCGTATCAGGAGATCCCCTCCTGAGCCCATGCCACCGGGGCCCTGAGGCCAATACACAGAGCTGTGTGGAATTTTGGCAGCACAACTGCAAAGGCACACCCAGAGACCCAGGAGTTTTACATACTCCAGCCCAGGGAATCCTGGCAAGGCAGGAGATCCATTTGTACTTTCCCCTAGGAAGGAGGTTGAATCTGGGAAGCCAAGCAGCCTCATTCTGCAGGCCCCATTTCTGGCACCCCACAAGTTAAGACCCACTCACTTGGAATTCCAGCCAGCCAGCTGCAAAAGACTGGAGACTGCCTGTGACAGGACTGAGTTCTGGGAGGTAGGGCAGCTGCCATCTCTGCGGTTCAGTCGACTCAGCTGTTCTAGCCTGCTTGCTCTGAAGAATCCAGACAGTCCAAAGAGGAGTCTCACACAACACAGCACAGCTGCTGTACAAGATTGTGACTAGTCTGCTTCTTTAATTGGGACCCTAATCCATTCCTCTTCACTAGATGGGGCCTTCCTGTGGAATTTCAGCCACTCCAGTTAGGGTTATATGAACAGAACTCCTATCTCTCCCTGGGTTGAAGCCCCCAGCCGGGAGGAGCAGATGCCATCTCTGCAGTTCATTCGACTCAGCCATTCTAGCCTGTTGGCTCTGGAGAGTCCAGGCATTTGGGAGGAGGAGGGGTTCCCCCAATGCAGAACAGCTTCTCTACCAAAAAGCAGCTAGACTACTTCTTTCAGTGACTCTCTGATCCCATTCCTCCTGACTGGGTGAGACCTCCAACAGGTGTCTACAGACACCTGCCAGAGAACGTTTGGGCTGGTCATAGGTCACTACCCCCTTGGGATGGAGCTTTCAGAGGAAGAAGCAGGCTTCTATCTTTGCTATTTTACAGTCTTCACCGTTGATACCACTAATCATGGAAAAACCCAAGGCAAGTAAGGTCTGGAGTGGACCCCCCAGCAAACCGCAGCCACCC
>NW_012112919.1:3374580-3377225 GCF_000951035.1 Colobus angolensis palliatus | reverse complement strand
TTAATCTCATAAAAAGTTCTGAGTATGAGCAAGTTGGCTAAGATTTAAAGGGGATTATTGAGTTTTCTGTAGGATGAACACTGAAATAAAAGCACACTAATGCAGGGCCAGAATCTAGGCTTATGTGTCTAAAGAACAGGGTTTTCTTAGAGAATTAGTCCCCTGTTTAACAGAAAACTGTAAAGGGTTATAAGAGGTTTATGGAAATTTTACCTTATGGTGAAGCTAATAAAGATTGGACAGATTGAGTTAAATTTTAATAACAGGATGGAGGGGCCAAGATAACTGATAAGAAGCATGTGGGGTCATGGCTCTCACAGAGCGAAGTAAAAATTGCCAGTGAATTCAGCACCTTCAACGGAAATATCCAGGTTCTTGCCTTGGGACTGACTAGGTGGACAACTCGACCCATGGAGAATGAAGAAAAGCAGGGTGGGGTGATGGCCAACCAGGGATCCGCATGGAGCCAAAGGAACGCCCACCACAAGCCAAGGGAAGCAGCGACTGATTGTGTGACCCCCAACATGGGATACTAGGCTTCTCCGACAGATCTTTGCAACCTGCGTATCAGGAGATCCCCTCCTGAGCCCATGCCACCGGGGCCCTGAGGCCAATACACAGAGCTGTGTGGAATTTTGGCAGCACAACTGCAAAGGCACACCCAGAGACCCAGGAGTTTTACATACTCCAGCCCAGGGAATCCTGGCAAGGCAGGAGATCCATTTGTACTTTCCCCTAGGAAGGAGGTTGAATCTGGGAAGCCAAGCAGCCTCATTCTGCAGGCCCCATTTCTGGCACCCCACAAGTTAAGACCCACTCACTTGGAATTCCAGCCAGCCAGCTGCAAAAGACTGGAGACTGCCTGTGACAGGACTGAGTTCTGGGAGGTAGGGCAGCTGCCATCTCTGCGGTTCAGTCGACTCAGCTGTTCTAGCCTGCTTGCTCTGAAGAATCCAGACAGTCCAAAGAGGAGTCTCACACAACACAGCACAGCTGCTGTACAAGATTGTGACTAGTCTGCTTCTTTAATTGGGACCCTAATCCATTCCTCTTCACTAGATGGGGCCTTCCTGTGGAATTTCAGCCACTCCAGTTAGGGTTATATGAACAGAACTCCTATCTCTCCCTGGGTTGAAGCCCCCAGCCGGGAGGAGCAGATGCCATCTCTGCAGTTCATTCGACTCAGCCATTCTAGCCTGTTGGCTCTGGAGAGTCCAGGCATTTGGGAGGAGGAGGGGTTCCCCCAATGCAGAACAGCTTCTCTACCAAAAAGCAGCTAGACTACTTCTTTCAGTGACTCTCTGATCCCATTCCTCCTGACTGGGTGAGACCTCCAACAGGTGTCTACAGACACCTGCCAGAGAACGTTTGGGCTGGTCATAGGTCACTACCCCCTTGGAATGGAGCTTTCAGAGGAAGAAGCAGGCTTCTATCTTTGCTATTTTACAGTCTTCACCGTTGATACCACTAATCATGGAAAAACCCAAGGCAAGTAAGGTCTGGAGTGGACCCCCCAGCAAACCGCAGCCACCCTACAGAAGAGTGGCCTGACTGTTAAAAGAAAAACAAACCAAAACATCAACAAAAAGGCCCCACAAAAACACTATTTAAAGGTTAGCAGCCTCAAAGATTAAAGGTAAATAAGCCCACAAAGATGAGAAAGAATCAATGCAAAAATGCTGAAAACTCAAAAGGCCAGAGTGCCTCTTCTCTTCCATATGACTGCATCACCTCTCCAGCAAAGGCACAGAACTGGACTGAGGCTGAGATGGCTAAATTTATAAGACTATACTTGAGTAGATGGGTAATAACAAACTTCGCTGAGCTAAAGGGTCATGTTGTAACCCAGCGCAGAAGCTAAGAATTACGATGTAACAATACAGAAGCTGATAGCCAGAATAGACACTTTAGAGAGAAACAAATTTGACTGATGGAGCTAAAAAACAACACAAGAACTTCACAATGCAGTCACAAGTATCAGTAGCACAGTATGCCAAGCAAAGGAAAGAATCTCACAGCTTGAAGACTATTATTCTGAAATAAGACAAGCAGACAAGAATAGAGGGAGAAAAAGAAGTAATGTATAAAACCTCTAAGAAATATGAGATTATGTAAAAAGAGCAAACCTATGATTGACTAGGGCACCTGAAAGTGACAGGGAAAATGGAACGAAGTTGGAAAACATACTTCAGGATATGAGTCAGGAGAACTTCCCCAACCTAACAAGACAGGCCAACATTCAAATTCAGAAAAATACAGAGAAATGCAGTAAGACTTCCTGTGAGCAGATCAACCCAAAATAGCATAAGAATCAGATTCTCCAAGGATGAAATGATGGGAAAACTTTTAAGAGTAGTCAGGGAGAAAAGCCAGGTCACCTACAAAAAGAAGCCCATCAGGTTAACAGCAGACATCTCAGTGGAAAGCCTATGATTCAGACGAGATCGGGGGCCAATATTCAACATACTTAAAGAAAATAATTTCAACCTATAATTTCATATCCAGCCAAACTAAGCTTCGTAAGTAAAGGAGAAATATGATCCATTTCAGACAAGCAAATGCTGAGGGAATTCATCACCCCTTTTCCCAAAATTTAGTGCTTCTTTGCAAGAACTCCTGAAGGAAGCACTAAATATGGAAAGAAA
>NW_012112919.1:3367950-3370205 GCF_000951035.1 Colobus angolensis palliatus | reverse complement strand
AAATTAACAAGGTTATTCAGGATGTGAACTCAGTTGGGATCCAACAGACCTGATAGATATATACAGAACTTTGCACTCAACAAATTAAAAAAGTATACATTCTACTAATCACTACATGGAACTTACTCTAAAATTGATCACATAATTGGAAGTAAAACACTCCTCAGGAAATGCAAAAGAGCTGAAATTATAACAGTCTCTCAGACTACAGCACAATTAAATTAAAACTCAAGATTAAGAAATTCACTCAGAATCACAAAACTATATGGAAATTGAACAACCTGCTCCTGAATGACCCCTGGGTGAATAATGAAATTAAGGCAGAAATCAAGAAGTTCTTTGAAACTAATGAGAAGAGACAACATACCAGGATTTTTGGGATGCAGCTAAAGCAGTGTTAGAAGGGAAATTTATAGCACTAAAATGTTCACATCAAAATGCTAGAAAAATCTCAAATTAACAACCTAGCGTCGCAACTAAAATAATTAGAGAACCAAGAACAAACAAACTCCAAAGCTAGCAGAAGACAAAATTAACCAAGATCAGAGCAGAACTGAAGAAAAAAGAGGCATAAAAACTCCTTCAAGAAAATCAATGAATCCAGGAGCTGTTTTATTTGAAAAAAAAGTAATAATAAAAAGATAGACTGGAAGTTAGACTAATAAAGAAGAAAAGAGAGAAATTTCTGTTTGTGTTATACAAACAGAAATGACAAGGCGGATATTACCACTGACCCCACAGGAATGCAATCATCTGAGAATATTAGAAACACCTTTGTGTATATAAAGCAGAAGAAATGGATAAATTCCTGGACCCATACACTCTCCAAAGACTGAACGAGGAAGAACTTGAACCCCTGACTAGACCAATAATGAGTTCTAAAATTTAGGCAGTAATAAATAGCCTATCAACAACAACAGCAACAACAACAGCAAAAAGCCATGGCCAGACAGATTCACAGCTGAGGTACAAAGAAGAGCTAGTACCACTCTAGTGAAACTATTCCAAATTACTGAAAAGAAGGGATTCATCTCTAACTCATTCTATGAGGCCAGAATCCTCCTAATATCTAAACTCGGCAGTGATAAAACCAAAAACAAAAATTCAGGACAATATACCTGATAAATGTCAATGTCAAAATCCTCAATAAAATACTGGCAAACCATAACTAGCAGCAAATCAAAAAGCTTATTTACCACAATCAAGCTGGCTTCATCCCTTGGATGCAAGGGTAGTTTGACATACACAAGTCAATAAATGTAATTCATCCCATGAACAGAACAAAAGACAAAATCCATATGATTATCTCAATAGTCACATTAAAGGCCTTCAATAAAATTCAGCATTCCTTTATGTTAAAAATCTCTCAATTAACTATGTATTGACAGAACATATCTCAAAATAATAAGAGCCTTATATGCCAAAACTTAGCCAATGTCATACTAAATGGGCAAAAGCTGTAAACATTCCCCTTGAAAACCGGAACAAGACAAGGATTCCCTTTTTCACCACTCCTATTCAACATAATATTGGAAGTTCTAGCCAGGCCAGAGAAAGAAATAAAAGTTATTCAAATAGAAAGAGAGGAAGTCAAACTATCTTTCTTTGCTGATGTCATTATCCTATATCTTGAAAACCCATCATCTCAACCCAAAAGCTTTTCAAGCTGATAAGCAACTTCAGCAAAATCTCAGGATGTAAAATCAATGTGCAAAAGTAGCTAGTACAACTGTACACTCACAAACATCAAGCAGAGAGCCAAATTATGAATAAACTCCCTTTCACAATTACTACACAAATACCTAGGAATACAGCTAACAAGGGAAGTTAAAGACCTCTTCAAGGAGAGCTACAAACCACTGTTCAAACATATCAGAGAAGACACAACAAATGGAAAATCATTCCATGCTCATGGATGGGAAGAATCAATATTGTGAAAATGTCCACACTGCCCAAAGTAATTTATGGATTCAATGTTATTCCCATTAAACTATCATTGATATTTTTCATATAATTAGAATAAAGTATTTTAAAATTCATTTGGAATCACAAAAGAGCCCATAGAGCCAAGACAATCCTAATCAAAAAGAACAAAGCTGGAGGCATCATGCTGCCTGACCTCAACCATACTACAAATCTATGGTAACCAAAACAGCATGGTACTGGTTAAAAAAAACAAAACAAAACAAAAACAAAACACACAAAATTAAACAGACACACAAACCAATTGACTAGAGTAGAGAAATCAGAAATAA
>NW_012112919.1:3365046-3367405 GCF_000951035.1 Colobus angolensis palliatus | reverse complement strand
AGCAGAAGAAACTATCATCAGCATGAACAGACAACCTACAGAATAAGAGAAACATTTTACAAACTATCCATTTTACAAAGGACTAATATGTGAGTCCACAAGGAGCTTAAACACATTTAGAAGGAAAAAATGAACAAAGAACCAGATTAAAAAGTGAGAAAAGAACACGAACAGACACTTTTCAGAAGAAGACATATATGTGGCCAACAAACATATGAAAAAGCTCAACATTATTAATGATTAAAAATAGCAAATCAAAACCACAATGAGATATCATCTCTCACCACTCAAAATAAAAGTCAAAAAACAACAGATACTAGTGAGGTTAGCAAAAAAAAAAAAAAAGAAACACTTTTACACTGTTGGTAGGAGTGTAAATTAGTTCAACCATTGTGGAAGACAGTGTGGTGATTCCTCAAAGACCTATATGATTAGATGCTGCAGTCCCACTGGGTATGTACCCAAAGAAATATAAATTATTTTATTACAAACATACATGCATGCATATGTTCACTGAAGCACTATTCACAATAGCACAGTAGTAAAGACATGGAATCAACCTAAAGGTTCATAAGTGATAAACTAGATTAAGGAACATGGTACATATACTAAATGTAATACTATGCAGTCATTAAAAGGAACAAAATCATGTTCTTTGCAGGCACATGAATGGACTTGGAAGCCGTTATCCTCAGGAAACTAATGCAGAAACACAAAACCAAACACTGAATGTTCTCACTTGTAAGTAGGAGCTGAATGATGAGAACACATTGACACATGTGGGAAAACAACACACACTGGGGCCTATGGAGTGGGGTAGGGTTGGGAGGGAGACTATCAGAAAGAACAGTTGATAGATGCTGGTCTTAATACTTTTGTGATAGTATGATCTGTAGAGCAAACTACCGTGGCACACATTTACCTATGTAACCAACTTGCACATCCTGGCATGTACTCTTGAATTTAAAATAAAGGTTGAGTTAGGGGGAAGATTGGATACATTTGTTTATAAGGTTTTATTAAGAATTTGGGCCAGGCACAGTGGCTCAAGCCTGTAATCCCAGCACTTTGGGAGGCCGAGACGGGTGGATCACGAGGTCAGGAAATCGAGATCATCCTGGCTAACCTGGTGAAACCCCGTCTCTACTAAAAAATACAAAAAACTAGCCAAGCGAGGTGGTGGGTGCCTGCTGTAGTCCCAGCTACTTGGGAGGCTGAGGCAGGAGAATGGTGTGAACCTGGGAGGCAGAGCTTGCAGTGAGCTGAGATTCGGTCACTGCACTCCAGCCTGGGTGACAGAGCGAGACTCCGTCTCAAAAAAAAGAATTTGATTTAACATTAACAATACACTAATACAAAGGTGAAATTTGGTTGTTTCTTTTAAATAAGATTTTTGTGTAATATTAAAAAATAATAAATTTTTTTTTTACCTTTCCAGTAAATAACAGAAAAAGGAGAGGAGAGGCGACAGACTCAGCCTCATGCTGTCTTTATTGCGTCTTGTTTGGAAAGTTTGGTCTCCCCTCTATTAGCTAGTAAATATTTTTGTATTTTAAACATTTTGAAGTTAATTTTTGGCTAAATAAATGACTTAGAGTGATTCTGTACTAATCTCCTTTTCTGAGCAACTCTCTTCCAAATCTTGTTGAATAAATGGAATGTATGGTGCATCCTCCCTCCAAAAGAAAAATTCACACTTCTTTATATTATTTAAGGGACCAATTGCCATTCTCCCAAAAGTCCCTGGTAATGTCTAAATATCTCACATCACTTTGGGACAAAAAATACACGTTTCAAGACAGGTTCATGCTGAATATTTACTCAGTCTCAGAATTCATCTTTCCCTCTAATTACCTTATTTCTTCCAGGAAAACTACCTAAATCTTTAACTAATAACTTCACCCTAGCTTGTCCTAACTCAGGAGTTTAAAATAGCCCACACTTATTCAGAAAAGCCCTAGCAAGAAATCTAACTCAGTAATCTCTTCAAGAGGGGCAACATCTACAGTATGTAGATAACCTCCTCATTTGTATACCCTTCACAGAGCTCACACAGCAACATTCAGTATAAACTTTAACTTCCTAACAAAAGGAAAATGTTTTTGTTTAATTCAAAGGATATTTAAAGATTATGTATGACATAAGGTGAAAAGAACCAGGATATAACAGAGACATAAAAAAGGTTATAAAGTTCAAGAGATGGTTTTGGTAAAGAAGAATATAAAGAAAGAGATTTGTGTATAAGGATCTTGTATCATAAATTCTTGTCCTAAAATGAAAGTACTGGTTATTTAAGAAAGAGGGATGTTTACGCCAGGCACAGTGGCTCACACTTGTAATCCCAGCACTTAGGAAGGCT
>NW_012112919.1:3353228-3364101 GCF_000951035.1 Colobus angolensis palliatus | reverse complement strand
AAAAATCAGCTGGATGTGGTTGCATACCTCCATAATCCCAGCTACTTGGAAGGCTGAGGCAGGAAAATCACTTGAATCTGCGAGGTGAAGGTTGCAGAGAGATGAGTTTGCACCACTGTAATGCAGCTTGGAAAACAGAGCAAAACTCTGTCACTAAAACAAATAACAACAGCAACAAACTTCTCAGTATCATATCTCAGAAATTTAAATTTTTGCAGTGTGTCAGTGCTTCCTGCTTTTTCTTCCCTGTAGCATATCTGAGATAACAACTCTCCCATTCAGTTTTTGTCAGTTCCTATAACTTTCTTTTCTAGTTCTAAGTATTACTATGGCATAATGCTAACATGTTTCATCTTGAAGGTCAAAAAATTAAGCAATGTTTTCCTCTAACATAATCTTGTAACCTTGACTTTTCTTAATATGTCTAAATCCTCATTGTAAAACAAACAAACAAAAACAGAAACAAAAGGCCTTCTCATGCTGTTCTTAAGAGTCATGTATTCCTCTCCTGTATTCATAACTCCAAACACAGTCTTCCTGTGTTTAATTAAATTCAAATACTTCTTCATCAAGTTTAACTTACAGGTTATCTAAATGGGCTTCCATGAAGGAAAAATAGTCACACTGCAGAAGGTTTTTCTTTGCCTTTTCAGTAACTGGCTTAAGAAATGATCTTTTATCTTCCAGAATTCAGTATTTTCACCTTCAAATGATGCTATTAACACAATATCAGTCTCTCCCTAATGATTTCTGCTCCATTTACAAGTCTTCCCTGGATTCAGCTGGATATCAGTTTCACTTGATATGCACCCTTTTTCTAATGAGTGCCTTCCTCCAGCAAGATCCAATATCCTACACCCCACAATCTGGGACAATGACCACAGGGTCTACTGACAGACCAACAACCACAGGTAGGGTCAACTCTATGCCACAGACCAGCAGGAAGTAGTTGGAAGATGAGACTTCTGCCCCAATACCAAAGATTTGCCATTGCTCTGTGTAAGGGTACTGCAGAGTCCTTACGAGAAAGCAACAATGAGGAAGGGGCTCCGGAGGAAGATCCCAAGTGGGGAGAAAAATGAACAATTGTTCTGAGACACAGCTAATCACAAACAACCTGGGGGCACAATGACCTCATTCCATGGTGGTTCCAGCAGCAAGACCTTGTTCTTCATGTAGTCCCCTCCAGCATGAACCTATAAAATTTCCCTCCAGCCCCTGCCTCTTTGTAGACAGGCCTGTCTCTGCTATGCTGCCCATTGCATCTTTGCAACATATTTTAACACCATCTCTAATAAATTCACCTTTCTTCACTAATGACTATCTTGGTAAATACATTTACCAGCTGTGACACCAACCTTAGTTGCTACCTGTGACAACTTACAGTTATGGTATGTTTCTTTTAAACACATGCTTTTCTAAAATGTTCAAGAGTTCTTAAAATATATTGAATTCATTTATCTAAAGCTTATCCATGTCAATCTTGTTTACTCATGCACTCAATGAATGAAGGGAATCAGAAGAAAAATTAGCAGATGTCCTATACCAAATAGTCTTTTAGTTGTACTCTATGGCTCATAATATATTAGTATAATATGTAGTTTTTTAACAAGCACTAAATTGGGAGTCAAATGAGTTGATTCTAGCCTAAGGTCTATGACTAACTAGCTGAAGAACTTGAACATGTACGTTCAGTTATGCTCTCAAGTTTCATTTATTTTGTTTGTTAAAAAATGTCAAGCAAACACAAAGCATGAACATTTCTAAAAGTGCACTGCAGGAACTTTCTGCATAAGAATGTTTTGGAGTTTTTACTTATTAATAAACAAGATTCCTGCATGCACTCTGACCCAGGTATAATGTCATAGCTGATAGTGACAAGTCACTGATTTAGTCATAGTAAGAAACTATGGAGTGTATGCTTTCATAGGTAATTAAATATTCAGAGGTCATTTTAAGAGACATGATATGCCAAATATATTAAATGTTACTGTAAATTGAATATTCAATGCTTTACCCAGTGTAAGAATGGACAGTCATACATACACACTACACATACACATATAAATATATAAATCTTTATATATAATATATATAAGATTTTTATATTTTAAAATATATTTTATAAATAAAAATTTATATATAAATATATTTATATAAAAATATAAAAATCCTACATATATTATAAATATATCTTTATATACTATGTGTTAAAGTCAGTCACCAGAAGAAAAGTTGATAATTTGTTGGTATGGGCCTCCATTCTAGCATGAAAAATGCCTGTATCCTGGGGGCTAAGGTAAACAAAACAATAATTTTTCATTGTTGTATGAAGCCTTCTAAAAGAATCCAAATTCTTAAATAATCTCAGTAATTCTCTGCTTGTGCAGTCCTCTTTCCTTGAGTGTGAGCCAGACCTAGTGATTTGCTTCTAACAAATAGAATGCGGTAAAAATAATAGAATGTCACTTTCAAGATTAGATCTATGACTTCCTCCTTTTTTGAACTCCTTCCCTTGCCATCTTATACTATCTCATTCTCTCCTTCTCCTCTCTTTCTCCCCACATGCCCTTCACTCTCTCCGTCTCTCACCTTCATGCTCACTTGCTTTGATAAAGCAAGCTGCCATGTTGTGAGCTACCCAATGGAGAGGCCACATGTGACAAGACACTGAGGACAGCCTGAGGCTCTAATTCTGACAGCCCACAAGGAATGCAATCACATCAAACACTTGTGAATTAAGTTAGAGGTGGATCTTCCCCCACTGGAACTTGCAGAATGACTGCAGCCCCAGCTGACACCTTGATTGCAACCTTATGGGAGACCTTGAGCCAGACAACCCAAAGAAGACATGACAGGGTCCCTAACCCAGAAAACCTGTAAGATAATTAAGGTTGTTTTGAGAAGATATATATGTCAGAATTTAGAATGCAGCAATAGATAACCAATTTATTCTTTATGTTGTATTGACTTTTGATGGTTAAGACTATACTGCTTTTTCAATTCTATATTGTGACTTTTCTTCTTTATCTTAAAGGTCTGCAAATTTAGACCTGTTATGACTTGAATTTTCATTTTTACATATATTTTATTATCTTATGCAGCCATCGTAACCAAACCGGGAAATATTTGCTGAACTGAAGTTTAAACTGGAGTTTTCAGTTTGAAGACCTAAATGTATATGAAATATAACCAAGAAAATTATACCTCTGAGTTCTAAGTGAAAATAAAACACAAAGCACCTATCAGGTTAATAATGATAAGAAAAGTTTTAAAATTTTGCCTTAAGCTCTTTATAGTCCTGCCTCAGATCAGGCTTTTGACAAGTTATTTTTATATACCCTGTGTTTAATTTATTTTTTCTAATTTTTTATTGTCTGTAAAAGTTGCTGGTCTCTGGAGGTATTATAATTTCATTATCCATTAAAATATGCTTGAAATAATTACTATTGATTAGGAAAGAAGGCTGATAAGGTTTTAATGCTTTAATCCAATTGATAAATGTAATATGACTAAAGGATCAGGCTAAGTGGAAGTGACTGTATTATGTATCTTAATATTGATAAGTGCTTCCGTCTATTATTTAAAGATGCTAAATAGGAGGTTCCTGAGAAGGAAGGGAACCCGTCCAATTAGCTCATTCTTAAAAGCTCAGCTCTGGAACTTAAGAGTCAGCATGTTTGTCTTTTAGGCCTGAATGACAATTAGTCAAATGTCACAATATAATTGTAGCCCTGGCTAATCTACTAACTGACAGTTGCCTCAGGATGTAATTTTGCTATGTGGAATTGCAACTCATCAATAGCTGAGTAACATTTCCTGCCAAGGGCTCAGAACTATATTAAAAAAAGAAATAGAGAAACAAATATGTAAGATAAAGATCTGAGCTTTCCAGTATGAGGAAATAGTGGAGATACCCTAGGCTTGAGATATCTCCTCACTCAATAAGGGATCTGCCTCTTACTGCATATATAAAAAAGAACAGCTGACATTAAGCAATGAGCTTGTGTAAAAGACTACTGGAAATACCAGACTACTAATATATTCCTTAGCAGCTGATGGCTAAATCAAATGCAGTCGAACCTTCAAGGAAGACACAAGTCCAAAGTGGAACTGCAAACTGGGAACATGCTATTGTAAACTGGAAGCAAATCAGGAGCATGTTTGTTTTGCAAAGTAATAGCATAAAAGTGCTTGGAGGGATAAAATAAATTTCAATCAAGTTGCATTTAGAATGTCATTTGCAATTAGTAGGGAGAATCTTTCATATGGATTTCATAATAACATATATAGAACATATTTCAGTCTCTGGAGAATTGAGAAATATGTTTTATTATTTGACCCCTGATAACAACACTGTGAACAAAGTAAGAGAGAACTTAGAAAGTTTATCATTATTTAAGAACGAAAGAAAAAAATAGAAATTGTGAGAAGTTATGAAATTGATTAAAAATAACACAAAAAATGTGAGCACCACTGGTTATAACTAACCTAACTCTAATTTTTTCTGTAAATTAAAAATTTGCTTTAATTCATTGTGTTGGAAACATATATCGTGTATGTCAGTGTATGAGTACATGGACATATTTGCATCCTACAATTATTGAAACATGGAGGGAGGTAAAGATAGGTGTCTATGTTGATGGCATAGGCATATTTTTTGGAGGGAGGTAAAGATAGTTGCCAACGTTGATGGCATTTACTTAAGCAGACATGAATTTCTATCTGGGGAATGATACAAGTTAGTATAGCTTTTCCCCCTGCAACCTTCATACTCTTTATTTGAAATCATTGTGAAAAAGAGTTACTTTAAGCCAGCTCTAAGCTCTTTATCTCACCCATAAAACATGCTTTTTTGTTTTAACTCCCAGAAATTTCATAAGTACTAAGATCCTAAAGCAACCCTTTTATAGAAATTTATGAAATCATTTTGAGTTTATAATTCAAAAACAGATCTGAAATGATTATATTTTGTAGCTTCTTGTTGGAGGTAATTTTACCAATCTAAAAATCTCTTCAGACAGGCTGACAATAGGACTGAAATCTTAGCTGACTTCCTCGCTTTGAAGAAATTTAAACTATTCACCATTTCTACAAGTAATAATGAGCTAATAAGAATCCCTAGTGAAAGTGTCCAGTGATATTATTGGATTAGAAATAATGCACGTCTGGATTTCTTAAAAAAATTATAACTGTTTGAGTCAGTTCTAGGCCATCACTGCCAAAAGCTTTGGTGAAACTTGGCCCATGACCCAGTTTTTCGGCAGTGGAGGGAAAACCTACAGCATATTTCCAGTGGCAAGAAGCTGGTCATCAAATTTGGTAAATTTGAAGTGGTGCTAATGGGATTCATGACAAGACAGAAATCTTATTTTTGTTTTTGTTTTTTAATGCACGGGTTCAATTTCCCCATTGATAGGAAAAGGAAGAGTACTGTATTTTTGTGTATATGTATTGTTTATTTGTTTTGCTTTGTTTGATTGGATGGAATGATTAGGAAAAGAAAAGTAGATTCTACATTTGGTCTAACTTTCTCAAATTAAATTACATTATGGAGTAGGAAGACTTTAGAGATCATATTATCTCATTTCACCTTTGTTATTTTTTTAAATCCAACCGGACCATGAAATCTGTTTTACCTTAGTCTCAGGTTAATGTTTTCAGGAATTTCAACATTTTTTAACCTAAAAGAAACATTGGATTATTTTGACACACCTTCTGAGGAATCAGTGCTCAAATTGTGTGAACTGACTTTGAGGTTAAACGAGCCCACTTCCCCAAGAACTTCATATACTTTAAAGACCACATCCTAAATTTAGACAACCATAGTAAGAGATCAATTTGAAAATAAAATATTATATTTATAATAATACTACAATAAAAACATAACATAAAATTGTAGTGTTTTTAAAATGTTCTAAACACATTTATACTTATGATATTTATTACAACCACACTGATATGTAGTCTGAGGTGGTTCTCCCATACAATATTTGAGGAAACTGAATCCTTAAGGTTTCAATCGTTGCGTGAGATTCAGAGGGAGACAATGACAACACAGGCTTACCATCAACATTTTAAGATTCCAAGTTTCATGCATTCTCCTCTGCAAGAAGTCCACACTTATTTGCAAAATAGTAAGCCAGTGCTCTGTGATCCTGACAACTGTGTCAATTAGAAAGGCTACAGTGAGAGTGGGTTACATTCCCATTAAACTTTCTAGGAGATAATGTGAGATTCAGGTTGTAAGATGTGTCCTTATAATCATCTCAGCTAAGTAAAAGTATTTGTCCATGACATGACCCCTGAACTCCATGTCGGTGATTGTACTAAAAAGATATAGGAGAAGAAATCAAGTATCTGTAATTGTGAGGAAGCCAGAAGTGCAGTGGTGTTTGTACCCACACATTTGCAGACAAGAGCAAGTACGGGGCCCTATTTGCAGAAAATTTATTCATAAATACTCCCTTAGAAAATTAAAACAGTCTGCCAATTCATCTGAGGTCATTCTATTTATACAACATGATCTTAAAAGGTCCTTTGCTTCCCTCTTGCAAATAAGGCACCCAGTTTTTGTCACCTCAGTTTTTTCTCACCTTATGATTACAATGATCATTTAGAACTACTGATGAATTAAACCAAAATGAAGTCTCTTCCTGTAGACATTCACTGGAAATGCACATACGGACTTAGGAATCAGCCGTCTTGTTTTCATCTATAATCAGATCAGTTAATGTCCACTCAGGCACTATTATACAATTTCACGGAATTACTTGCCATTTCTTAACACTTCATTTGATTTTCTCCTTCATTTCTATTGAGAACATTTGCCCTGTTACCTGGAATCTCATTCTCCTTTCTCCAGCTCCTCTTTAAGATTAAGCTAAAATGTAATCCTCTTTTTATAGTGTTTCCTGGGACCTTCCAGGAAATGTATGTAGGCCTCTGTGTTTTTCTCTATCATTGCAATCTTATATTTTAGCCTTTCTTTTTTCACATGAAACATTTTATCATGTGGTAATCATTTGCAAAGCACTATGTGAAACACTTTTCAAGAATTACCATATGTATTTTAAGTTTCATAACAACACTACAGAATTAAGTTTTATTATGCTTATTTCACAGATAAAAGCACTAAGTTTTGTCAAGTTTAAACAACTTTTCAGATAAAACAATTAGTAAATGACAAAGCCAGAATGAAACACAATTTAAGCTGAATACCACTTTGTGTTATTTAAGGACTCACACATGTTTTTCAGTAGATTTTTACCTTTTTATAGTAGGATTTATGCTGTATTGATCTCCGTGTTTTTATAGTCTGGATTAATTTTATAATTTTAAAAGATAAATATCTAGGAAATCAGTAAATTTACTTTGGTGATGGAATGCAGTTTGGAGAAAATGTTAAAATGTGTTTCATGAAGTAACATGGGAAGAATAAAATTTGATGTGGTGTTGGTGGTGGTAATGAAGTATATTTATATACTTAATAATATATCATATTATATGAAGTATATACATATGAAGTATAAGTATATATTATATGTGTTGGTACTGACTCAGAGGTAAAGAGTTTTGCGGCTCAAGATTGTACAAGGTAGGGCTAGGCTCCTGAGTTATCCAATATAAATATTTGCTAAATAGCGATGTACAGCACCAAGAAGTATCCTACACTATAACACATTTACTTAAAATTGCCCCTTGGAATCCAATCTGTCTTTTTCACTGAAACATATAGGGACACTTTTGGATGATTTCTTTCCTAATAATAATTTCCTTTCTTTTTCACTACTCCCCAGATGGGGGCAGAACAGAATTTTTTTTTTTTTTTCCTGAAAAAAAAGAGCTGTCTCTAAGATAAGAGGTACTCTCCACATTACTGTGAAGAAATGCTAATAATCATTCCCCTAGGAAAGAGGACATTTGTTTCTACATGTGAGCCAAGTAAGCATTATGCCAGTTCATCTGAAGGAAAGAGAGAAGTTCTGGCAGCTACAAAGATTGATGCTCAGCTAAACAAGTCATTAGGTGGCTGGGTCATGTTTTGAAAAATAGATTTTTGCACCACCACCCCCCTACTACTTATTTTAATGCATAAGTCAAGGTAGAAATGTTTTATTCTTAAGTCATTTAAAAGACATAGTGTTCACATCAATAAAGCTTTTATTGAGAGGAAAGACATTTGTGAAACCATATAATTATACCCTTTTATTGGACTATTATTAAAGAATTATATCTTATACAGTATTTCAAATCATTCCCATAAGCATTGTGATTAGGGTGAAATGTTGTTTGGCCATAGATGAGCTCTCCAGCAATATTAATATGAAATTTACTTAATGTATTGTGTTCTATCCTCTGTGGATTGCAAAAAGATATTTTGCTAAGTTAAAAACATTATTAAAGAAACACAAACATAATAATGAGGCAGAGTTACAGTACAGTGCTAAGAAGGACCATGAAGGAGTACATTATTAAAGTAAATTAAATTAAGCATAGACAAATTATGAATATTTTTAGAAAAGAAACATTCCCTATTCAGGCAAGATAAAAAAAAAAGAAAAAACTTTGAGAGACATGGCTTAAGAGAAAAAGACAGAGATAGCAATTAAGAAAATATATTAATCTAGCTAATGACTTTCTTGAAAAGTTAGAAGTTGTAACAAGAACCTTGAATTTGATATTGTCCTTAATTTATAGTCCCTGATTCAAAGGAATCGTAGAACTAATGTGGCCTCACAGATAGTTAGGATTCTGCCAGGCTGCATTCAATACTAATTAAAGTTCTTAAAATGACAGGGTCACAGAACTAAAACAGACCTTGGTTTTCAGAGAAGACAAGGAGCTGGCATTTCCGGCTGAGCATTCGGAGACTGGGCTCCTGAAAATCTGCAGACACTTCCTTTTTTAGTTGTATAGAGAAGACAGATACATCTTTCCTCCTTTGCTTTATTTCTGCTCTCAATGGTTCCCTGTTGTTAGCTCTAAGTTAGGCCAGATGGTTGGAAGAGTTACAGCCTGTGAATCAAGAAAAAGTCTAATTCAAAACTCAAATTATATTTGTAAATATAATTTCCTGGGAGGAAATAGAGTAGACACAAATCCTGAAATGCTGGCTGAGGAAAGTTTCTTCAGTTCAGCACTATGACCTTGATAAGAATTTTGGCCTCTAGTTCCTAGTTGGTCTTTTAAGTTGCTCAGGTAGCCCTAAAAATGATAGAGGAAAAGAGACTGAATATGAAACAAAATAATATATATTTTTCCCTTTCTTGTGCTCAGAAGAAGGTAATATCAACTGGTAGGAGTCATTTGAATCATAATTGTCTGGAGGTTAGAATAGATAATTTCAAATTTTAGAAAGACAAAAGATTCTGTCAATCAATTAACCAAGATCTGGCACTGGGTCTAAATTTTAATTGCAATTATTCTTTTGGCACAAAATTTAAATGATTAAAAGTTGCCTTTTGAAGATACACATGTAAATATAGAAGTGATCATATATTAACCAATGATTCAATAACATGTTGGCATTCTTGAGTTAATCAGACTTCCTAAGTTATTTAGATTCTAGAATATGTAAAAGGAACTTAAAAGGGATATGCATAAGTCACCTAAGATCTGATTTCAGTAGTTGGAGAGACTGAAGAGAAAATGTCCAGGATGCTTGAGAATCAGAAACATGTCAAATCAAAGAATAAGGATTGGGTAAAATATTTATAAAGCACAATATGACCTTGATCAATTCAACAACTTTCCTAATGTTCCATTTATTTTCATCTGTACTAAATAACCATAGTTTAAATCTCTCTAGAATGTCAGGCAATAATAAAACCTTCAATTACATGGTCTTGAATTCCTGCTTCATTAAAAAAATGAAGGAAGAGTAAGAGATGAAGGTTGTTGTTTGTTTCTAGAAGGTTCTGGATCATATTATTATGGTTCATCGGTAAATCCTGAAAATGTAGGATCAAGGAAAAAGAGAATTAGAAAACTCCCCAGTATTCACATCCCTATACACGTTTTCCTAAAACAGAATATCTTTTCTCCGATTAAAATCTCAAGTAAAGAAAAATCCTGGTATCTAACTGTGCTCTAGTTTTTATCTGGAATATTTGATTATTAGAAATTTCTTTGTTATAGCAAACTGACATTTATCATTAAACCATCAGTTCAGAAGGTCTAGGGCCATATCGGTGAAGTGCAATCTTTCTTCTAAATAACATAAGTTAGATTACGTAAAAATAAATTTCCCCACAAATCTTTTTTGATCAATGAAAACTTTTTTCATTTGTATGATATTGATTTATTTTCTATGCTGATTACTCTCCCTGGACACTCTCCAGTCTGTCAATGTCACCATTTGAAATGTGATGTCTAGAGCTAAATTCAATAATAGGGGTACAGAATAACAAAAAAATACATTTTTTTATTTATCCTTACTTAAGATGCAACATTTCCCTGCAGGTCGCCTGTGATCTTATTGGACTCTGGAATTGCCACATTATATTGTTTACTCAAATTGTATTTCCAGACATCTAAAACTGCATGTATATTTTTGACACATGGTGGCATTAAGTAATATTATGCAATTATCTTATTTAATAAATACGGGGCTGTTCATTTTTGCCCATTAAATTAAGACTTTGATGATCTAGCTCATTTACCCAAGCTACCCAGCTTCTGAGATCCAACTTCTTTACCTGTAAAATGGGTAAAGAATCACTTGACTCACGGAATTTGTGTGAGAATTAAAATTAATTATGTAAAGTACTTAACACAATTTCTGACGTAATGACAAAAGTTTCAGAGCCTTCATTATCATAACCGTTATTGTTTTCATCCAAATCATTGGTAAAAATAACAAATCCACATT
>NW_012112919.1:3346261-3352068 GCF_000951035.1 Colobus angolensis palliatus | reverse complement strand
GAATTTTTTTCTTTAACAGTTGCATAAGAAACTCTGGCTTTTCTGCTGGACTATCCATATAAGCAGGACAGAAGCCGAGAGATAATGACCTTATGTCTGCCAAAACAGAGTTGGCTTGAGAATTAAGCCAGCACAGTGGAAAAAGAGCATGGAGAAGAATGGATCTCTAGAAATATTTTCAGGTGTCTCAATCCAGGTGTGTAAAAAGTGAGTTCATGGTTTTATTTGGTTAATTTTCAAGATAAATTCTGTTTATAATTTTAGCCAATTTGAGTTAGGTCTCTTTCAGTGGACACCAAAATATTCCTTTGTGTCCTTCATGACTCATTCCATCCACTGAACTGTCAAAAAATATTCTCTCTCTCTCTCACAGTACACAGCTTTCTCTTCATACACATTATTTTTTAATTTAAGAAATATAGATTCAGAATATATACGCATATATGTATGCATATATACATATGCACAGATTAAAAATAATAATATATATGTTTCTATGGAAATCAGATGAAGATTAAGAAATAAAACCTTACCAGTTCCTTTGCGGAAACCACTGTAACTATATCTGCCTCATTCCTTTTATTAAATAAACATTTTATCATAACCTAACAATACGTGTTTTCCCTAAGCAATGTATCTTTTGCTGTTATGGTTCAGAGATTTTTGAATATTGAATAATTTGTACATAAACTTTCTAGTTTTTTTAGATAAAATTTACATATAGTAAAATTAACCCTAACTAAAACACACTCTGTGAGTTTAGGCAGATAAGTCTCTTTAGGTAGCAACCACCAAAAATCAAGATTTAGAACAATTTTACTACCTTCAAATATTCCTTTATGCCCTTCAGAGAGTGGTTTGACACAGAATAAAGCATAGGAAGTTCATTTGTGTTGATTACTGTAGTTTTACAATAAGCGTGAAATCAGGAAGTGTGAGCCCTTCTGCTTTATTCTTCTTTGCCAAAATTGTTTTGTAATTTTAGTTCCTTGACAATTTCAGACATATTGTATCATGTTTATTTTAATCCAGTTCAAAATACCATCTAATATTCTTTCTGACTTGCAATTTTATCTATAGGCTATTTAAAAATATTGTTAATTTTCAACAATACAGGGTTTTTCATATATAATTTGATAATGATGTCTATTTTATTCAGTTTTTGTAAGATAACACATTTCATAGTCTTTCAGAACTTTTATAGTTAAGTTATTTATTATATTATAATCAAATATACCTTGTTAATATGGTCTATCTTGTTAAGTATTCCCTGCATATTTGAAAAGAATATGTATTATGATACTGTTGGGTAGAATGTTTTAAAATGTTCATTTTGTCAATTTAATAGATATACTTGCTTAGATCTTCTATGTCCTTAGACATTTTCCATGTATTTTTTCTATTATTTATTAAAAATGGGATGCAGGATTTCAATATAATTTCAGACTTGCTTATTTTTCCTTTTATTTTTAAATATTTTGCTTCATGCATTATAAAACTGATAAATATACAAATAAAAGACATGTTATGTTAGAAAATTTATTATTTATTATTATTAATATTTATCTTTATTCCTGTTTATATACCTTATTCTGAATTTTCTTTTGCTTGATATCAATATAGGCATTTCAAATTACTTCCTTTTGAATAGTATTTGGGAAGGCATTTTTAGCTGGACATATCCTTACTTTGTTCTTTCTTTACTTAGATTTTTTGAAAATGATATTCTACTTGCCCTAATTTGTGTATTGTTTTTAAGAAGTCTAATAACAATCCAATTCTTTTATCTTTTAAGATATTTAAACTTCTTGCTTGAAAGCCCTGATGAGTTGCTTGTTTAATATTTACACCGCAATAGATTTATCTGAATAAGTCTCTGAGTTTACCATGGAAGTGGATTTTCCCTAATACCTAGTAGGCCCTCACAATGAAAGGATTCAGGTCTTCTGTTAGTTATAGAATATTATTAGATTCCAGTTTTAAATTTTAGTTTTTCTTTCAAGTGTTTTGAAATTATCTTAAAGGATTTACATTTCCAAAATTTCCCCTCTTATTACTTGTTTCCTCAGTAGTTTTCAATTTCTTTGGTTCTATAAATTTAATTATAAATATAGTATGTAACCTAACAATCCACTTCATTTCTTTTGGCATGTAACCAAGAGAAATGCATAGAAGATTGTTTCTACCAACAATATTCTTACTAGAAAAAAAGGAAATAACTCAAAATATTCATGTATGGTGGAACAGGTAAACATATTGTATATAGCCACACAAAGGAATGCTGTACAGAAATCAGAATGCATTAACTAAATCTACATGTAACAGCATGAGTGAATCTCTCAAACATAATATTGAACAAAAGAAGCCAAACACTATCAAGTGCATAAATTTTGATCTTATTTTTATAATATTTATAGGCAGGCAAACCTAACCTGAATCAAACCTAACCTAACCAGAATAATGATCAGTCTTACAAGAGCAACAGTCATTAGGAGAAGGAATAAGGAAGCGTCTGCTGTGCTTGTAATATTTTGTGTTTTATTCACAGTACTCATTAAATACATGTATTTATTTTATGAAATGATTTTCAAGCAGTATACTTATGAGTTTGTGTATTTTTCTATATGTATTTTATTTTTCATCACAATATTTAAATGACACTCATCTTTATAATACATATCATTTAGAACATGATGAATTATTCTTTGCATTTATTTATGTATTTTTTCTAATAAGTTTTTGGATTTCACATTCTTTTTTGACTTATAGTCACATGTAATTATTCTTGGCCTCTTCTTTTCCAATTTAATGTTAAGTCTGCTGTCTTCTTAACGTGAACTGCTGAGTTTTTCTCATACACTATGCTTTGAAGTAGAATAAATAAGTATGGAATTTTTGTACCTTGAAAATGTAGTAATACTTGCTAAAGGAAAATATCTAAGTTTGAAGTTTTCTTAGAAGATTTTGACTATTCAGAGTCCGTATTAACTATCAAGCAATTAAGATTTTTTGATGTTTTTCTTACATACTTTTCAAAGTCCAATTTTCGACTTGAGTTATCTCTAAAATTTTGGAGCTGTTCTTTAATATCCTTAGCTTATATAACTAGAAACTTTCTCACTTCTGATGTGTGAGGGTAGACACTTCCTCTTCCCTACCCTCCATCTGTTTTGAGTCTTGCCAGAGACTTTTAATTTTATTAGTCTCTCAAAAATCCAAATTTAATTTTCTTGATCTTCTCCTCCATATTCTATATTAATTTTTATTTAGTAAATGTTAAGTTCTTCTATTTTGTATTATGAGCCCTAGCCATTACAAAATACACACTTGATTTATCAATCTCTGAGGGTAATCAATACATTTTAGTTTGTCTTCCAAATTGCAAAGATTGTAAAACACGTAAACTCCATTCTTCCACATCAAAAATTACATACTAATTATTGTATTTATCAATGATTTTCTTTTAAAATGAAACTCCACAATCTATTATTATTTTCTGCAAGTGATCTATTTGGTTATCTAAATATTTAACAGATTGTGTGCATTTCTTTTTTTGAAATGCAAATCTTCCATCAACACAACATTTAAAATTTTCTCTAGAAAGTATCTGCAGGTGACATGTCATGTCAATTTTTGTCAACAAATATCTTTATATTACTTTAATTTTGAAATACTACTTCATTGTTATAATGATGGAGGTTGACAGGGATTGGTCTCCCAGCATATTAACATTGTCATATTTCTGTCTTCTAGCATCCACTGTGAGAGAAATCATCTGTCAATTGTTATCTTTTGAAGGTAAACATTTTTTCTGGAATTATATAAAAATCCATGCCTTGCTTTGGTGTTCTTCATTGTCACCATGATGTAGATTCATGGAGTGCACAAACACATTGTTTATAGCCACACAAAGCAATGATGTACAGAAACAAGAATGCATTAACTAAATCTACAGATAACAGCATGGGTGAATCTCAAAAACATAATACTGTACATAAGAAGCCAAATACAATCAACTGTGTAAAGTTTGATCTTATGTATATATATTTACATTTACAGTTATTTACATGTTAATAATGTTTCACTTATCCTGCCTGTAATTCTTGTGCATGTTGGGTTTCTTAAATCTCTTTCATCTGTTCTTTCATTAATATCTCATCAGTTCTATATTGTCTCATAATTCTTCCCTCACATATTTTCTTTGAAGTATTTTTTTGGAGAAAATATTTGGAATATTATCTTTCCCATTACTTCTGAATCCAGTCAGTGGAAAGAATTGATCTAAATAAGTAGTCAATAATAGTAGAAATGCAAGCCTTCTTCATCACTTTCATTGGTGCACTATTATCATTTGATTGCATGTTTAAATAAACCCATTAAAATGTAAGTGGCTTGAGGAGAGTGATCACTTATTACTTATCTCTCTGTTTCCTATAGTACCTAGCTGAAGACAAAGATAACATTGGGTATCTATTTTTAACAATTTATAAATACAACTATAAAACCTTTAAAAGTACTTTATACTATTTTTTCCAGATATCATATCCTTTGTATTCACAGGTCAATCTAATAAAGTTAATATATCTTCTAAAAGACTGAAATTATTGAATATTGTAGAACTATCTGCTTCACTGCATTATTTAGAAAAGTGGAGAGTTTGATCAAAAGATAATATAACTTTCCCTCAGCAGAAATGACAGTTGGAACCAGTATCAAAACATACCAATAGCCATGCAAGTAATTTATAGGATATTGAAACAGGGTTTTGAAGTATTGTAACGCTTATTTTTCCTTGTTTATTAAGACATTTTATAGTGTTGATAATTATTGAGACGTGTTATTGTATAGAGACATTAAATACAAGTACTGTAAAATACTTGAAAATGATGGCCTGTTTGTGGAGGAACAAAGTGAGACATGAAACAAATGCCTGAGGGCAATATACTCTTCTGTCTGCAGTTTGTCTTACCTACTGTGAATATTTCAAATAAATGAGTTGTGGGGGGAAAAAGGTTAAAAAAGCCTCTGAGATGAAAAAATAGTGGGTGCATAATTGATATGAATTTAGAGACTCTAAAAAGAACATGTTTTCTTTCATATATCACCTATGTCCTATCAGTCCTATCTGTTCTTTCTTAGTGGGTTTTTTATTTTATTTTATTTTATTTTTATTTTTAAGGACAATCAAGAAACCTTTATTTTATTCTTGAGTCTTTCTCTGTTTGACATTGAGGAAACCAGTTTAACTGTCTGGGCCTATGTTTACTCATCTAAAAATTGAGTGGAATTACCTTTGTAGTAGAACCCAGAGGGAAATAAATTGTGCATCATAATAAAGATGCTGACTAGTGTTTATTGAAATACTTACTAAGGTGATAAAGAATGCACTTGTAATAATTTGCATAGTTTGTTCACCAGAGGGTGTGTCTGCTTTTCACTTGACTTCTATGGACAGGGACATAGCTGGAGTACCTGGTGACAGCAGTTTACATGTAGTGAATGTATCCATACTGGGTGAGCAAACAAAGACATACAACTTGCTTTTTTTAATAGATTGAGTTGTCTAGAGTTGTGTGACATGTAAACAACAAGGATTATTGCTTAATGTGGGCCCAAACTTGCAAAGGAGGATCACGAGGTCAGAAGTTCAAGACCAGCCTGGCCAAGATGGTAAAACCCCCTCTCTACTAAAAATACAAAAATTAGCTTGACGTGGTGGCAGGCACCTGTAATCCCAGCTACTCGGGAGGCTGAGGCAGAGAACTGCTTGAATCCGGGAGGCAGAGGTTGCAGTCAGCTGAGATCAC
>NW_012112919.1:3338282-3345715 GCF_000951035.1 Colobus angolensis palliatus | reverse complement strand
TTCTTATTCAAATTAATGATTTTTGTGATACAAATTTTACCTTCTTATTAGTAAAAAGGAAAAATTGGGAAAGTATGGAATTATCTTTGTAATTACCTTCCCCCCCCAAATTATTAAAAATACTATGGCTAAAGGCAAATATTTTTAATGTTTTAAATTATATTTTTCATTTATTATTTATTTAGTAATTTTTGAGATGGAGTTTCACTCAGTTGTGCAGGCTGGAGTGTATTGGCACGATCTTGGCTCACTGCAATTTCTGCCTCCCAGGTTCAAGAGATTCTCCTGCTTCAGCTTTCAAAGTATCTGGGATTACAGGTACATGCTACTATGCCCAGCTAATTTCTTGTATTTTCAGTAGAGACTGGGTTTCACCGTGTTAGCCAGGATGATCTCAATCTCCTGACCTTGTAATCCGCCTGCCTTGGCCTCCCAAAGTGCCACAGCACCTGGCCTCTTTTCATTTATTTTAGTTGCAATCATACGCTTGCATTTGCAATGTCTGTACAATGACAATCTGTATGAGTAGATGATATACTTTATTTGACATTTCTCCATATAAAAGTATTTGTAAAAATATTAAAATAAACATTTTGATCACCAAGTATAGTATTTGCATAGATATGTTGAATTAATCAAGATTTCCATTTTTTCAACTTTTTCTGTGCCTATCATTTAAAAATGGGTGTTTTAGCTGGGCATGGTAGCTGTAATCCTGTAATCCTAGTACTTTGGGAGGCTGAGGCAGGGGGATTGTTTGAGCCCAGGAATTTGAGACCAGCCTGGGCAAACAGTGACATATCGTCACTACAAAACTTTTTAAAAAATTAGCTGAGCAAGGTGGCATGAGCCTGTAGTCCTAGGTATTCAAGAGGCTAAGGTGGGAGGATTGCTTGAGTACAGGAAGTGGAGGTTGTAGTGAGCTGAGATTACATTACTACACTCCAGACTGGGTGACAGAGCGAAGCCCTATCTCCAAAAACAATAACAATACAAATAAACAGTTACTTTTAATATCAGTGTTTCTCAACCTTAGCTGTATGTTAGAATCACTGGGGAAGTTTTTAAAATTGTCAACTAACTCCTATGTTGTTTACTGGAATAATTAGCTAATCAGAATCCTTTGGAGTGGGACATAGATCACAGTGTTTTATAAACTTCCTAGGTGGTTTTAATGTGTAACTAAGGTACAGCAGTACTTCAAATCAAAAGAGCAATAGTTGAAATTAATAGGCCTTACTTGGACAAATCTTAATGAAGCATTACTGTTGCTCTTCCCAACAATTAAGAACATGAGCTTCTTAGAACTGAGAGACAAATAATTTTGCATGTGTGATATATTTCTTTTGATAAAGCTCAAGTTTCCTACTCAAGTTTTCAGCTAGTTATTTACCATCCAAAATTATGTTTAATGACTTATGCAATACTCATCACATGTCCTGGAAGAAGTTCAAATATGAGTGCATATCTGTTACAAAAGTTCTTCTACTTATTAATGTAAACAAGGTTTTTCTGTAGGAAATCACATTTGTTAAAGGAATCAAATAGATGTTAAACCTTGTCTCATTCTACTATGACAAAATTTTCATCTAAGAATATATCATTAAGACAGACATTTAAATAAAAGCTAACATTTTACAGTTTTAAATGTTTTCAACCTGTTGCTTTAAATTATAATAATATATTTTCTAACAGTCAATGAGATCTTAATTTCTAATGGCCTTCTTGTTCTGAATGAATGGTTATCTTATCACATTGTTTTACTACTACTATTTAAAATTGTGGTATGTAAATTGAAAGCGAAGTTGTTCTGAGTACATTCTTCTGCACTGTGCATTAGATTTTAATTTCAGTTACTAAAATGAGGTAGCAAACCAATCTTTTGTTTCCTTCTAAATTCAGGAAAAGCTTAAATACTTAGGAATTATTATTTTCCACATGGATTGAAGGAACTGAAGTAAAAAAGCTCTATCTAGGTCTCCTGTACAGAGGCATGTAGTTTAATAGCTTTTCCAATTATCTTTCCCTTAGCCGTTTTTTTTTTTTTTAACATTTTCAAAGAGAATGTTTTGGGTATATTTGTAAATTATTATTTTTCCAAATTACATAATACATTACAGTTTTGCTGTTAATATAATTCCAACATTTTGACTTACTTTTAGTTTTCTATATTGTACAATATTTAGTAGAATTTGTATTTGTTGCATACATTTTGTTAATTAGTAAAATCATCCTGTGCATTTTCCTATGACTCAAGATTTGGCTACATTCCATTATTTTTTAGTTTTCAGTTTAACTTCAAAATTAATACAGTAATCGAAATAATAATGAGATGTACCTTGTGATAAAATGAGAAGCATCTCTGTAAATTTGAAGATTTCTTCTTCTGGCAGTAAATATATGCTGCTTGTGTGACAGGAACAGCCACATATATTTGGGTGAACAGTTACAATTATTGATTTTTTTTCTTTTTTCCCATGTGCTTCTGTAACTGATTTGATATTTCTTATTAGCCTTTCAGCATTCTCATTTTCATGATTTCTCTTCCATTTAAAGTGATTTTTCTATTTAATTTACTTGAAGTTTACAGGAAAAGCTTAGGAAAGCTAATATTCTATATTATCTCCAATTCATACCAACTCTACTGAGTTTTATTCTAGTGTATTCAGTTTTCATAATATTTTTGAAGAATAGCTCTTTGTAGCCAATTTTACAGATGAGGAACTAGGTATATGAGAGAAAAGAAAAAAAGTAGAGTTTAAATCCACAAGTGTGTAACTCAGAATTCTAGGCCATTTACAGTATAGCATCCCACAAGCTAGTCAAACGTTTACATTGACGCAAACTCAGCCAAAAGAGCAACTTCTAAATAATTAGTAGAATACTAAACTTTAGCCAAGGATTCTAAGTAAATTAGGAGAAAAATGAAAGACAATGGAGAATAGGTAATGCATCGAAAGTCACATACTCTTCAATTATAAATGGGACCAATTATGGTCATGACTGAAGATTAGGTAAGATATTGTATCAATGACCCAGAAGATTAGGTAAGATATTATATCAATCACCCATAATAGTTCAATTTAATATTTTAGAAAATAGACCTCTAGAAACAGTTTGTTTTCTTTTTGTAAATTCTGGTTCCAAAAAAATATGTTAACTAAACAGAAAAAAGCTGCAGTCACGTAATATAACTAGGAGACTGATTTGATTTTTTGCCCAAGCAAATTTGCCAGCATTTAGCAAATAGAAGCATGTATTCTAAGATATTTGAAAATCCTGGCAATGATGCCTGAATCCTCTGGCTTTGGATTGTTTACTTCTGAGCTCTCTCGCTATATGAAAGAGAGAAAAACAAGCCATAAACCCACTCAACATAATTTATTGACAGCAAAGCATATTTATGCTTCTATTTTGATAAACAGATGAAGTGGCAATTTTTGAAACCCTCTCCATGCTTTAAAAAGAAGGGGAAATGCATGTGGCAAAACACATTTGGAAATTTAGCAAACCTCAGATGTTTATTGTGAGATGTTTGATGAACCTAAACACAGCTGTGTAAACTTATACCATGAGTATGGCATTTTCCCTAAAAAATAGCCAATACCTCTTCATGCTAGCCGTGTACTGATAATACCATTCGATTAAGAAGTAGCCTTGTTCATGAATAAAATATTTTTAAATGAGAAAAACTTGCTCTCAGCCCATGCACGAGCTAATATGCAGTGATGAAAACACTATTTCTGGAATAATTTAATATCCCAAAAGTGCCCTAATAGTTGTTACAAAAGACCCACTTTAATTTGAATGTGTATATTAGCCTGTGAACTACAGATGGAAACCCTACTAGCATGATTTGTATGGCAGGATAAGGTCAAAACAACAATATATTATTTTAAATAATTCCATGTTTTTAATAGACACAATGCAATTTTTGTGGGATAAAATTAGTAAAAATAATTTAAGGGGTTTGTGGGTGATGTGAGTAAAAACCACCTGAAAATGCAGAAAAATTAAAAGATTGTGCTTGAAATAGTCCCTGTCCCATGATAAGATTGCTTATGCCTGCTCTCCTAGAAATGCATTAAAAAATGGCACATGTTTTCACAACAACAAAACAACAAACTAAGAATAAAACAAATATAAGAGCAAATATTGTTGATAATATAGACATTCCATGATATTCACTTATTTCATTCTTATTCGTATAATAGTTGTAGCCATCTTTAGCTTCATGTATTTTAGTTTCTTCTTTGCTAAATTAGTGTCCATGGAAGTTGAGAAGTTACTGGGAAAAAATCAGAGTCTTAGCGATTTGTGCAATAATATCAAAAGGTGATAGTGTGTGTTTAATTGGAGTTCCAACAGCAAAGGAGGGAGAGAATAGGGCATAACAAAATATTTGAAGAAATAATGTGTGAAATCTCTCAAATTTGGTGAATACAAAAATATATAGATTTAAACAGCTCTACAAATCAAGGCAGAATAGAATTTCACTCATGCACGTTATAGTAAAACTACTGAAAACTAAAGATGGAAAAGAAGATCTTTAAAGCAATTAAGATAAAACAAAGTTTACGTGGGGAATAATGGTTCAGATCAGCACTGAATTCTCATCTGAAAGTGTTGAAACTAGAAGGTAGTGCATAAGTTAAATGCAATGAGGAAAATAAGTTGCCAGATCAAACTTTGAAATTCAATGTAAATGTTATCTGAGAAGGAAAAAAAGCCTTTTAAAACAAAGAACAATGACACAGTTTTGTTGAATAAACCTGCCCTATAAGATATGCCAAAGAAAAATTGTCCAAAATGAAAATATGATACTTAGTCACAAAAGGATAATGTGCTTTAAAATATATAATTATCTTAGTAAATAAGAAAGCTAACTCTAAATATTCAGTTTCTTTATATAGATTTAAAGTTGATGGAGTACTGCCAATGCAATAAGACAAGAAAAAAAACAGAAAATAATTCTATTTGAATATGGTATGACTGTGTTGTAGAAATCCAAGAAATTTACAGAAAACCTAAAATTAAATGTATTAAGGTCACAGTGCTTAAGGTTTATTTTAGTAAAAATTATATTTCAGGTACTAGTAACAAAGAAATGGAAACAACAGAAATCAGTTCCATTTACTGTAGTGTTAGGTAGTGTTAAAAATATACTTAGGAATAAACTAACCAAAACTTTTCCAAGACCTCTACACTGGAAATTATATAATATAACTAAATGAAATTAGGAAAGACCAAACAAAGGTCAAAATATACTATATTTATATAGTCTACCCAATGCTGTTAAGACCCAATTGTCCCATTTGATCTTTAGATTCTATATAATCGCAACTGTATTCAAAACAAACTTTTCGTTTGTTGAAATTGCCAAGCTGAATCTAAAATTTACATGAAAATGCAAGGACGTAGAATATCCAAAGCGATCTTGAATAGTAAAAATAAAATTGGGAGAACTACTTTACCTAATTTTAAGACAGTATGTTACTGGCATAAGCATCATGCATAAATACAAGAAAGCTCAGAAATAGACCCACATTTTGTGATTTCTTTTCTTTAATTACAAAGATGATAACACAATCTAATAGACAAAGTAAAATATTTTCCCAAAATGGTGATAGAAGCTACATATCAAAATGAAACCTGGATTTCTACCTCACATCATATAGACTTATTAATTCATACTTATAATAGTTCTAAACGTACAATACAAAAAAAGGAAATATTTTAGTGAAAAACTACAGCATTCTCATTTTCATGATTTCTCTTCCATTTAAAGTGATTTTTCTATTTAATTTACTTGAAGTTTACCACGTTTATGCAAGAAAATACCAAAGTATTTATTTATTTATTTATTTGATGGAGTTTTGCCCATGTTGCCCAGGCTGGAGTGAAACGGCATGATCTCAGCTCACTGCAACCTCCGCCTCCCAGGTTCAAGCAATTCTCTTGCCTCAGCCTCCAGAGTAGTTGGCATTACAGGGATGCACCGCCACACATGGCTAATTTTGCATTTTTAGTAGAGATGGGTTGTCTCCATGTCGGTCAGGCTGGTTTCAAACTCCTGTCCTCAGGTAATCCTCCCGCCCTATCTTCCTAAAGTGCTGGGATTATAGGAGTGTAATCTGTGCCTGGACCAAAGTGTTTTAAAAAATGAATAAATTGATAATAAATAACATTTATGAATCTCAAAAATGTTGTTCATATTAAGAAAAAAGTTCCAAAAATACATAATATAGGCTTGTATTTATGTGACATTCTAGAATGACAAAAATTATTCTACAGTAGAAAAAAGTTAGCACAGAATTGTTGCTTCCTGGTGACAGAGCAGGAAATGACTGGGATGGGGCATAAGGAGATTTCTGACTGATGGTAAAGTACTATAACTGGCTGGAGTTTCAGGTTACACAGGGTTATGCATTTTTCTGGACTCACTGAATGCATACTTATGTACATTTCATCATATGTACATTTTACATTGAAAAGAAACTGCTAATGTATTTGTGATATGCATGCTGTGGTAGTTATAAAAATTACCTTAAAGCATATCAAAAGTAAGATGAGTTAATGGTTATGTAGAGGAATAGAGATATGAGAGAGCAAGTGTAATAAAATATTATTTTAGATGGCAGTTTTCTAGATGTTCTCTGTAAAGTTCTTTTCAAATAAAAAGTTGGGTAAAACTGTAATTGTCTTATGTAATTTAATATTTTGCTTTCAAAGCTCTGTTATCCCCAGCAGTAATTCCATATCTGTCATGCTCATCATTCAGAAATCATGAAAATCTAAATGTGAAAGCAATGGTGTTAAATCTTGGCTAAATACTCTTTAGCCAATTAATCAGTGAATGATTCATATTTCTAACAGAAGGTTAGATAGTTGATCAAGGCCAATTCCCTCCCATGTTCCACACCTCAGGTCAACTGTCTAACAATTATCTCTGAGTTTTCCCTCAGCTCAAATGTTTTAGGATTAAGAGTCAGAGTCTATAGTCTCATACTTAAAAGCAATATAAGAACATTTGGTGTGTGTAAAAACTACTTGACATTGTACAGCCTTTTGAATTGTGTAGTCTAGAATTCAAATGCCAGCTCAGTCTCTTACCAGCTGTATCCAATAATTGTGTTAGGATGACATGAAATAGTGCATGTAAAGCCTGTCTCTTTCTCTCCTTTCTCTCTCTCTCATACACACAAGATAGGATATTAGCCAGAGGCTCAAACCTGCACAGTTCATCTAGAGTTTCAGAGTAACAACTGAAAAAGGTTTGTTTACCATTGTCTAGATATTTGAAAAAACTTGAACCATAGTATGATTTAGCTGAAAACCACTGGCTATTCAACAATAATCACCACAGGCACCTACAACTTCTTAAGAAAAGAAAAAAGAAATAATGTTTTACCAGCCATCTAAGCACTCCTTTG
>NW_012112919.1:3336669-3337832 GCF_000951035.1 Colobus angolensis palliatus | reverse complement strand
AACAATAATCACCACAGGCACCTACAACTTCTTAAAAAAAAAAAAAAAACTTGGAGGTAATCTGTATTGTCATTTCGAATACATTCTCACGTAGCTTTTAAATAAGATATTTGAATAAAATATTCAATCTATTAGACAAATAATATTGTTGTAAAATAGCAAGACTATGTGCATATATGTAAAGCGTAAAACGTCAGTACAGAAACATACTTAAGTCATTCTACTGCACTGAGTAAGATGAATTAGCACCATCTATCCCAGAGGCACTGAGTACAATTATCTAGTTCTAGGTCTCCCTCAGAAATTGCAGAATGACTTTGTCTAAATCATGGAAAAATCCTAGGCTTAAGTTTTCATTTGTGGGTTGAGAGGACTGCACTATTTATGTTTTTATGTTTTTCCCCAATTTATTCCTTTTATTAAGAGATTCTCTCACATCCAGTACAAAGAACCAAATAAGATAAATAATATAATGTTTCTCCAAGTGTGGTCCTTGAACTATGTAACATCAGAATCACTTTAAATGTTAACGAGACATACTCATCTTGAAAACCATTTTATACAATGAGACCAAATGGGGTAAGAATTAAATATGTAGAAAATAACCCCCTCCTGAGTGTAGTTAACAATATTGGTTGGACATTGGAATCACATGGGAATCTAACTAATAAGGATACCCGAGTCACTTCAGAGAATTTAATTCAGTGGATTTTGGGTGTTATCTGAGTATTGGAATTGATTAAAAATCTTTCCAGGTGATTCTAATATGGGAATAATGACTGCCCTTGTTCTAATCCAGAGTTTTTCCACTTAATGTGTATCTAAATAATAAGAGGATCTGGTTAAATTATAGATTCTGATTTAGTACATCTGAGGTTGAACGAGAGACTTTGCATTTCGAACAAGCTTCCAGATGATGCAGATGCCACTTATCTCAGACTATCCTAGGTAGTCATTAAAAACATCGTTTGCAAACAGAATTATATTATATATTATATATTATTGCTTTTGTATACTTCTGGGAATCCTGCATAGTCAACCTTTTGGTTTTCTGTCTGTGAAGCATTTCCTGAAAACAGCACCAACATATTTACAGAGCTCTCTTCAAAACAGAAAAACATTTCTAAATAGATTATATCTAAAATAATAAAAAGAAAAAAGGA
>NW_012112919.1:3331110-3335340 GCF_000951035.1 Colobus angolensis palliatus | reverse complement strand
GAGTCCTGCTCTGTCGCCCAGGCTTGAATGCAGTGGTGAAATCTTGGCTCACTGCAACCTCCGCCCCCTCAGTTCAAGCAATTCTCCTGTCTCAGCCTCCTGAGTAGCTGAAACTATAGGCACATGCCACCATGCCTGGCTAATTTTTTATATTTTTAGTAGAGACAGAGTTTCACCACGTTAGCCAGGATGGTCTTGATCTCCTGACCTTGCGATCCACCTGCCTCAGCCTCCCAAACTGCTAGGATTACAGGCATGAGCCACCACATCCGGCCAAGAAGGGTAAACTTTCTAACACATCCTATAATATAAGTATTACCCTGTTAGCATAACCAAATGAAAATGTCATAATAAAGAAAAAGAACTAGAGACAAATATATCTTATGAAAATAATGCCAAAAGTCAACAAAATACTAACAGAACTGTGCACTGTACAAAAGGATTTTATATACCATGGCCAAATGGAGTTCATCCTAGGAATTCAAGGTTGGTTCAACAGACAAAATAATCAATGTAATATACCATATTAATACAGTCAAGTGCCATATAAGGACATTTCAAACCACATAGACAATGGTGGTCCCATAAGATCATAATGAAGCTGAAAATTTTCTATTGGGTAGTGACATCAAAGTTATCATAATTGTAGTGCAATGCATTATTTATGTACTTGTGGTGATGCGGTTTGAACAAACCTACAATGCTGCAAATCATATGAAAGTATAGTACATACAACTATATATAGTACATGGTGTTTGATAGTAAATGACTGTTACTGATTTTTGTGTTTATTAGACTTTTTTTTTGTATTTTAGAATGTACTTCTATTTGTTAAATAATTGTTAACTATAAGAGAGCCTCAGGCAGGTTCTTCAAGAGGTATTCCAGATGAAGGCACTGTTATGGTAGGAGATGACAGCTGCATGCATAGTATTGCCCCTGAAGACCTTCTAGTGGGGCAAGATAAGGATGTGAAAGACAGTGATATTGATTACCCTGATCCTGTGTAGGCCTAAGCTAATGTGTGTATTTGTCTTAATTTTTAACAAAAAAGTTAAAAAAAATTAAAAATAGAAAAAAACATATAGAATAAGGACATAAAGTATTTTTGTACAACTGTATGTTTGTGTTTTAAGCTATCTGTTATGTAAAAGGAACAAACACTTTAAAAATTAAAAATTTCACAAAGTAAAATAGTTACAGTAAGTCAATATTAATTAATTATTGAAGAAAAGTTTTTTATAAACTTAGTTTCCCCTAAGTATACAGTGTTTATAAAGTCTATGGTAGTGTACAGTAATGTTTTAGGCCTTCACATTCACTCACCACTCACTCACTGACAATTCCAGTGCAATTTCTAGTCCCACAAGCTCCATCCAAAATATGTGCCCTATGTAAGTCTACTATTTTAACATCTTTTATGCTGTATTTTTGTTGTCTCTTTTCTATGTTTAGGTACACAAATATTTCTTGTTGTGTTCCAGTTGTCCAAAGTATTCAGTACAGTATCATGGTGTAACAGGTTTGTAGCCTAGGGAAAACAGGCTGTACTATACAGCCTAGGTGTCTAATAGGCTCTGCCATCTAGGTTTGTGTACACTCTGTGATGTTTGGAAAATGATGAAATCACCATATGTTGCATTTCTCAGAATGTATTCCTGTTGCTAAGCTACATTTGAATGAAGAATGGACAAAACCACATGAAGACCTGCAAAGCCGTGAAGGAGCGAGCGGCTAGGAGGCAGTTGTGCCACCCAGAACCTGGCCATCAGTGCTGCTCCAGACTGCCAAAAGCAATCTACAAATGCAATGCAATCCCCATCAAAAATACCACCATCATTTGTCACAGAACTAGAAAAAAATTCTAAAATTCATATAGAACCAAAAAAGAGACCACATAGCCAAAGTAAGATTAAGCAAAAAGCACAAATCTGGTGAGATCACATTACCTGACTTCAAACTATACTACAAGGCCATAGTCACCAAAACAGCATAGTGTTTGTAGAAAAATTGATACATAGACCAATGGAACAGAATAGAAAACCCACAAATAAAGTCAAATACTAACAGCTGACTGATCTTCAATAAAGCAAACAAAAACAAAGTGGGAAAAGGCACCCTACTCAATAAATGGTGCTGGGATAATTGGCAATTCACATGTAGAAGAATGAAACTTGATCTTTATCTCTCACCTTATACAAGAATCAACTCAAGATGGATCAAAGACTTAAATATATGACCTGAAACCACAGAAATTCTAGAAGATAACATCTGAAAAATCATTTTAGACATTGACTTAGGCAAAGACTTCATGCCCAGGAACCCAAAAGCAAATGCAGCAAAAACAAGGATAAGTTAATGGGACTTAATTAACTAAAACACTTTTGCACAGCAAAAGAGATAATCAGCAGAGTAAACAGACAACACATAGGATGGGAGAACATCTTTGAAAACTATGCATCCAACAAAGGACTAATAAATATTAAAAACTACACAGAACTCAAACAAATCAGCAAGAACAAAACCAATAATCCTATCAAAAACTGTGCTAAGGACATGAATATACAATTCTCAAAAGAAGATATACAAATAACCAACAAGCAAATGAAAAAATGCTCAACATCACTGATGATCAGGGAAATGCAAACAAAAACCACAATGTGATACCACCTTACTCCTGCAAGAATAATCAAAAAAAAATTTTAAAAAAATATGTTGGCATGGGTGTGGTGAAAAAGGAACACTCTTATACAGATGGTGGGAATGTAAACTACTAGAACCACTGTGGAAAACAGTGTGGAGATTTCCTGAAGAACTATAAGTAGATCTGTCATTTGATCCAGCAATACACTCCTCAGTGTATTGCTGAGGAAGTCATTATATCTAAAAGGCACTGATACCTGCACATGCATATTTATAACAGTGCAATCTGCAATTGCAAAAATACGGAACGAGCCCAACTGCCCATCCATCAATGAATGTAAAAAGAAAATGTTATATGTATATATTTATATACACACATACATACATACACACACACACACACACACACACATCATGGAATACTATTCAGCCATAAAAAGGAATGAAATAAAGGCATTTGCAGCAAGGTGCAAGGAATTGGAGACTATCATTGTAAGTGAAGTAACTCACGAAGTGAAAACCAAACATTGTATGTTTTCACTTATATGTGGGAGCTAGGCTATGAGCACGCAGAGGCAGAAGAAAGGGAAAAGGGTTGGGGGTGGTGAGGCTTAAAAGACTACACATTGTGTACAGCGTATGGGTGATGGGTGCAACAAAATCTCAGAAATCACCGCTGAAGGACTTATTCATCTAACCAAATGCCATCTGTTCCCCCAAAAACCTATTGAAATGAAAAAATTTTAAAAACCCACATGACCATTTCAATAGATATGTGAAAAACAATTAACAAAATCTGACACCCTTTTATGACAAAAGGAACATCAACAAGTAGAAATACAAAAGAACTTCAATCCAATAAAAAGCCACATCTAACATTACACTTAATGGTCAAAGATTTCCTTCTAATATTGAACCAAGGATGTCTGTCCTCCTTACTTCTGCTCAGCATTGTACTAGAGGTTCTATTCACGGTCATGAGATAAAAAAATAAAATTAAATTAAAAAATAAAATTAAAACAGAAATAAAATTATTCAGGTTGGCAAGAAACAAGTTAAAGTCTCTTATTTACTGATCACATTATCCTGCATATAATTATACAGAATTTCCAATGAAACAATTAGAGCTAATAAATTAGTTCAGCAAGGTTTCAGAACACAAGATCAATATAGAAAAATCAACTGTATTTTTGCACACTATCGATGCATAATCCAAGGATAAAATTGTTTAAAAATCCCATTTATTATTATAACATCAAACACAACAAAGCACTTGGGTGTAAGTATATGTAAAAATGTACAAGACTTGTATAGTAAAACAGTATAATATAAAAGAAATTAAGTAAGACAAGTAAATAGAAAGTTATCACATGTTCATTGATCAGAAGATTTAATATGTCAAGATATCAATCCCCCTAAAATTGATATAAACATTTAATGAATTCCCTATAAGATGTGCAGCTTCTTTTGTTTGCTTGTTTTTGGTTTGTTTGTTTTTGGTTTTGGCTGGTTTTTTTGTTTTTTTTTTGGAAGAAATTGACAAGCTGATCTAAAATTATATATGTTAAAGCAAAAAACCCATATTAG
>NW_012112919.1:3314846-3328940 GCF_000951035.1 Colobus angolensis palliatus | reverse complement strand
TGTATAGAAGACTCCCATCCCTAAAATGACAACTATAATAGATTATTAGCATATTAGAAATTGTACAATGAAAGATTTGTAACCTAGAAAATGCAGCAACAGAGACTGTCATAACTGAAACAGAAAAAAAAGATTTGAGTCTTCCTCTCTATGAACATGGAATATCTTTTCATTTATTTACTTCTTTAATTTCTTTAATCAATTTTTAATCTTTCTCATAAAGATCTTATACATATTTTGTGAGATTTATACCTATGTATTATATTTGGGGGCAATGCTAATGTAAATGGTAATGCCTTTTTAATTTCAGATTCTACTTGTTTATTTCTAGTATAACAATTGACTTTTGTATATTAACCTTTTATCCTTCAACCTTGTTATAATGACATATAAGTTACATGATTTTTTTCTATCAATTCTTTCTTTTCTTTTTTTCTTTTTTTTAAGAAATAATGTCTCGATGTCTCACTCCACCTCTCAGGCTTGTGTGCAGTGGCACGATCGTAGTTCACTGAAGCCTCAAATGCCTATGCTCAAATATCCCTCCTGCTTCAACCTCCTGAATATCTGAGAATAGAGGTGTATGCCACCATGACTGGCTAAGTTGTTAATTAATTAATTAATTAATTAATTAATTTACAGTTTTTAGAGACTGGATCTTACTGTGTTGACTGCTGGTCATGAACTCCTTGCCTCAAGCAATACTGCAGTCTTGGCCTCCCAAGTAGCTGGGATTATGGGAATAAGCCACCACTCTGAGATTTTTTTGTCAATACTTTCATATTTTTTTCATGCATAATTATGTCCTCTGTGAATTGTTTTGTTTCTTCCTTCTCAGTCTGTATGTTTTATTTCCTTTTCTTGTCTTATTGCATTATCTAGGACTTCCATATGATGTTGAAGTGATAAGACAGGGTATCCTTGCCTTGCTTCTAATCTTAGTGGAGAAGTGTGTTGTTTCTTAAAATTAAGCATGCTGCTAGATGCAGGTTTTTCACAGAAGTCCTTTTCCAGTTGAGTAAGTTTTCATCTATTTCTGGTTTGCTGAGAGTGTTGAACATGTCTTGGATTTTGTCAATCAACTTTTCCGTAACTATCAACATGATTATGTATTTTTTCTATAGTCTGTTGATGTGATAAGATTACATTAATTGATTTTAAAACATTCATCCAGGCTTGCATACTTAGGATAAATTTCACTTGCTTATGATGTATCTTTTCACACATTATTATATTTGATTTACTATTTTGTTGAGGATTTTTGTATTTCTGTTCATGAGAGATATTGGTCTCTAATTTTCTTATAGTGTCTTTGTCTAATTTTGATATTAGGGTAATTCTGGCCTCTTAGAATTGATTAGAAAGTAAACCCTCTGTTTCTAACGTATGAAAGAGTTTATAGAGAATGGGTATCATTTCTTCTTTAAATGATTGGTAAAATTCACCGTTGGACCCATCTGAGCGTGGTGCTTTCATTTTGGAAGGTTATTAATTAATACAAATCCCTTAATACAAGTAAGCATATTTAAAAGATGGACTTTTTTTTTTTTTTTTTTTTTTTTTTTTTTTTTGCTGTGGGTTTTGTTAGCTTATGTCTTTAAAGGAATGGGTCCATTTCATCCTGGTTATAAAATTTGTTACTCTTGTGATTTGATGGCTGATGTTTCAATATATGGTCCCACAATTTTCAGTAATCTTTTCTTACCTACTTCCCTAAATATGTGTCTTTCCCACATGTAATAATGGTTTTCTTCTTTAAAGACTAGATCTTACCATGCTGACTACTGGTCATGAACTGCTTGCTTCAAGCAATACTTCAGTCTTGACCTCCCAAGTAGCTGAGATTATGGGAATAAGCTATCACATTATTTTTTTGTCAATACTTTCAGATTTTTTTCCATGCATAATCATGTCCTCTGTGAATAGTTTTATTTCTTCCTTCTCAGTCTGTATATGTTTTATTTCCTTTTCTTGTCCTATTGCAGTATCTAGAACTTCCATATGATGTTAAAAAGAAGAGATAAGACAGGGTATCCTTGCCTTGCTTCTAATCTTAGTGGAGAAGCATCTTTTAAAAATGCCAACTACTAATACTACCATTAATATTATTCTCATTACATATATTTGTTTGTCTCCAAGGAAGTTGACATAAAAGATTTAAACCAGACTGTCTAGATTTAAACCTCTAAATTCCTTGCCCTTGGGTAGGAAAATTAATCTTTCTAGTCCACTTTTATGTTGAGTTAAATAAAAGTCAGACTCAAAAAGTTGCTTTGAGGATTAAATTAGTTAGTAGAGAAAAGCACTTATAAAATTACCTAACACATTGTAAGCACTTCACAAATGCTAGCCCTATGTTTGCTATTATAAAGTTATTGAATCTTGCAGACTACCTGTAACTTTTTCATCTTCTCATCTCCCAGTACCTATCACAATAGCTGGTGCAACAGACTCTTTGAGTTAAGTGGCACAAGGGATTAAGAAATGGAAGTTGGCTCTTTCCCCTTCCTCTGTAGAATCAAATTTTATGAAAAAATAATACTTTATAAAAACAGCATCAAGAGATCTGCCAAGTTAGCCCATATTACTTAAATGGTAGGGATGGTATTCGTAAGTTGTACATGTCTTCCTAATACTTTTAATAAAGAAAAATATTTTACTTTCTGTAATACAAAAGCATGTCACATCAGGACATGCTTTGATAATAGAAAAAGCATTAGGTTTCTTAAGATTACATTTGCTATAAGTTATGCTGTGTTATGATATATGTAGCTCCCATGAAGTTAATCTTTTGCTATAAATGTGACCACAAATGACCAACTTAAGGAAATTTTAAATGAGTGGAGCTTATTGTGTTGGAATAATTCTAAAGTTCATAAAATGATAACATTTGCAAACTTAAACTTGTATATGTTCTATTCAATATCACAATTCAAAATTAATGAAAGTAAAAAGTAGCTATAGATTGATGTACCAGAGTGCATACTGCTTGCCAAGTGGTAAAATAAATCAATATATCCTTGAAATTGAATTATGTTTTTGTACCTGTAAGATGTTTTGCAAATGTTTGACAGTTTATTTTCTTTAAAGTATCAAATTTTTGGCATACATGTAGATTCTAAGTTTTGCAAAGCTATTAGAAACAAAATTTAGATTTAGCACTTGAGAACAAGAAATATAAAACTTTAAATATATTTAAATGTTGTATTTCTTATGCATAATACAGTGTAGATAATAAATACCATTAGACCCAGTTGCTTAAAAAGAAAAAAACAACAACCTATTTTACCAAATGTACATACCGTGACTATTAGGTCTATCCTAAATTACATAGGCATTTTTAAGTTGTATTACATAATATTTAGTGTATGACAAAAAAGGTATATAATTTATATGCGAGGTGTAAACCATAAAGTAGACTTCCATGAACACAACTGATTGTTACCAACACTGCTGCCTGCACCTGGTGCTGTTTCACCATCCATTCTCCTGCCTTTCTCACTAAACTTCTGATACATGGATTTCGTATCATCCTTTTGCTTTATTTTTAATAATTTTATTATATATTATTTCTAAAAATGTGTTGTTTAGTGGCATTTTCTTTCAAAGAGAGTATGCATTCCACCACCATTCACAACAATATTTCTATTGAACAAGAAGATTCAATGTTATCTCGCTATGTTGATGGTTACCTGTCACTGAAAAAGTAAGAAAAGGTGACATTACTATTTTGGCTGATGTACTTGATTTTGATTATCAATGAAAAATAGAATTGCTATTTTAATAATGGGGGGCAAAGATGGGAGAATATATATTGGCTGCCTCCCAATAAATTCTATATCCAGTTATCCAGTAGTTAAAGTTAAAAAAAAAAAAAAGAAAGAAAGAGAAAAAGAGAATAAAAGAAAGAAAGAAAGCCCATGGCAGCCAAATAGTAGCAGAACTACCGAAGAGCCAGAGACCTCATTAGTAAAAGTTTTGGTCTTCCTAGCAGGTAAATTGCCCCAATGTGATTACTTGCTTACTGAAAAATAGGGAGCACTGAATAAGCATAAGAGGAGATTAGACATAACAACTACATCTTATGTATATTTGCAGATATGAATTTTAGTAACTGTCTCTATTTACTTTCTTAAATATATGTCAAGTTTCATTCATCTGTTTACAGTTCACCTACTACTTTCTTTACTAGTTTACAGTCATAGTCAACTATACGTTTTTTCACTCTGTTAAGGTAGAATTAGAAATAAGCAGAGGAATGGCATCATCTAGAGATGAATGTCATGTCCATTGAAGGACTACCATTAGTGGAAAAGCATGTTTTTGCTTGTGTGGCAGAGTTATGTTGCATGGAAGCATGTTGTTTGGAAGTTTGAATATATATAGAAGATTAGTAAGGAAGCTGTAAGATAAAAGCAAGGATGTTGGATAACTGTCAATTGGTACATAACCATTCCAAACTCTTGCTAAAAGATGTCTCTCTTCTACAGAATCTACATGACCCAGATATGAAAGTTCTACATCAAAGTTAGCTTTCTTAATTTGTGTGGTATATGAGAGACAGAAGGAAAGTAGGAATTCCTTCTTCTTGATGCTGTGGTTATACCAATATTGAAAATTTTCAGGATCAACATTTCAGGTTGTTGTTAAGATTTCTAAAGAAAAATCTGTATGCAGTATATAATTGCACTTAGATATGTAGAAAATGAATACAGATTTTGAAAGTCCATTCATTATTTTCATGTTTATCCAGAGAATGTTGAGGTGGAAGCAACAGTGGCTTTTTGGTCCTCTGATCTCTTTGTGACTTTTGAACCCATGTAGACCACATGCCTGCCTCCTTGTTTTCCACTTTTTTGACTATGGAATGGAAGGTGTGATCCTGGTGGACCTGTTTGATAATCTTTTTCTGGGACCCATTCCTGAATGTCCATCTGAAAACCATTGCCCTAGCCATTTAATTTTTAAGCACTCCAGTTTTCAGTTGAAATTTCTGAATGCTAAGAGCAGAATGCTATTTTGTAAAACTGAAACCTACATGTTTAGTAAAACATATTTGTACCTACATGTTGTAAAGTAACAGTTATACACATAATTGCTGTAAAAGCTTTTCTTCAGTTGGAAGAATAACAAAAAACAAGCATGCAGGACTTAACTATTAGTTGAATCTTTCTTTACAAATCTGAATGATTTACCCAAATCAGAGAGTTACAAATAGAAGACCTTTCTCTCCAAGTTGATCTTAAAGCTTTAAGAATTTTATGAGAATAATTTTTTGATACAGAATGAGTTGAAACAAGAACTGAAATTTATATTATATTACACACATTATATTACACATTATATTACAATGTATAAAGGGAGCTTTTAATAGTAGAAATAAAAATCCAAAGCTCTTTAATTGAACCAACTAATATGAGAAGCAGAAGAAAGAAATATACTCAGCAAGTAATAAAAATGGCAAACAAGATATTTTAACTTCACAGATTTGGGCACATATAGAAAGTGTAAACTGCCATGGTCTATGACATAGTCTCAGGAAGTCCTGAGAACATGTGCCCAAGGTAGTCAGGTTGCAACTTGATTTTATGCATTTATGTCTTTACAGGCAAAGACATAAATCAATACATGTAAGGTATACATTGGTTTGGCCCAGAAAGGCAGAACATCTTGAAGTGGGGGCTTCCGGGTCATAGATGGATTCAAAGATTTCCTAATTGGCAATAGGTTGAAAAAGTTAAGCTCTGCTTGAAGAGTTGAAGTCAGCTTGAGTTAATAAGATCAGAGGGTTTTGGAATCCAATGTTCTTGTCATGTAGCTGAGGCCTCCAGGTTGCAGGTTCCAGGGAGATTAGATAGTGAATGTCTCTTATGGAACTTTAAAAAAGTGTCAGACTCTCCAGAAGAAACCTAGTAGGGAAAGGAGATTCTTTACAGAATGCAAATTTCTCCCACAGGAGACAGCTTAGCAGGGCCATTTCACAATATATCAAAAATATATTTGGGGGTAAAATATACTTTGATTTCTTTCAGGGTCTGCTATTTGACTATACCTGAGTCAGTTTGGAAATTGGTATCTTATTGCTACTCTTTTGTCCATCTAAGGTCTCTGTTTTTATGTTAATGCTGGTCAGTTGTGTTTAAATTCCAAAGGGAGGAGGTATGATGAGGCTCAACCTTCACTTCCCATCATGGTCCAAACTTGTTTTTCAGGTTTCTTAGGGATCCCCTTGGTCAAGAGTGGGTCCATTCAGTCAATTGGTGGCTTAGAATTGTATTTTTGGTTTACAAAAGCAAAATCACAGATAGAAGCTCACCCTTTGTTGTTTTTTCGAATAACAAGTTGTTGATTTTATCAATAGAAAATATGATATAAATAAATATGTGCTTCCACACTTAGATATTTTAAAAAATCTAATAGGATGGGGTGGTCAATAAATGCCATTTTTCAAAGAGTCAAGGGTTTAACTGAGAACGACTGAATTCTCTTTGATAGTGTGATATCACTGCCAACACTAATGTGATTTAAGACTGAAAAAGAGAGGAATATATTTGGCATGAGGATTATAATGATCCTCGGATTTCTTTCTTGAGTTAATAAAACCTAATCTAAGAGATGAGATGGATTATTTGGACTGGGTGCAACTGTGTAGACAGCACATGTGACAGAGAGTTTGAGTGTCTAATCCAGGCCAGAGGACAGAGGCCACTCATGACTTAAGCCACGATATGCACGTGCTTTAAATAATATTTATTCACTTATGCCTTTCAATGTTATGTCTTCAGTCCTGATCTCTCAACTAACATCACCTTTCATTAAACAGGCAGCCCAAATAAGACACATCTAAAACTAAACCCTCGATTGATTTCTTCAGATTTACCCTTCCCTGAATAGTCTTCAAATCTAATACAGGAAAATTACATTATAAAATCTGTTCATTCTAAATATACTGTAATGGTAGTTGATTCCTTCTTTATTTCACACCCTGTGTCCAATTACTGGTAAATTTGAATCTTATTCATTCTACATTCAAAATATATTGAGAATCTGAATTTTCTAGATATTGTCACCCTTATCTCTCTAGGTTCTGGCACTTATCTCTACCCTGGACTATCACAATGCCCTCTATTCTTGTGCCCATTAGTTTCTTTACATGGAACTCAGAGTTATTCCAAAAATAATTAAAATCAAATTATCTGCTCAAAGATTCTCAGTGGCTTCCTATATGATTAGTAAAATGCAAATCTACCATGACCTATAAAATATGATGTACATTGCCTGTCCAGTAACTCAGTGACCTCATACTCTACTCCTCTACCTCTTTCTCATTCAGCTCTAGTTTCACGGGTGTTTTTTTTTCTTTTTTAATTTCAATACATGTGCAGATTTTTTATGTGGATATATTGTATAATGTCCACGTTTGGGGTATGGATCTAGTCACCCAGGTAGTGGGCTTAGTACCCAAAGGGTAGTTTTTTACCCACGTCTTCCGTCTTCCTCCTTCCCTTCCCCCTCTAGTAGTCTGCAGTATCTATTTTTCCCACGTTTACGTCCATGTGAGTTCCCATGGTTCTTCTTAAAGGTCTTCAATCACACAAACATGGTATCTCTAGCTTGGGGCCTTTGGCCATCCTATTGCCACTAATTAAAACAGTCTTCCCCACACCACCCCCCCACCCGCCAAAAAAAAAAAAGACTTCATTGATTTCTCTTACTCCAGACATCTTCTCAAATACCATCTTATCAGAGAGGGCTTTCCAAACTATTCTATGTAAATTCGCGCTCCCATCCTTGTCACTGTTGGCCAAATATTTACAGCCTGGCTTTTTATGTGTTTATTTTTTTACTGTGTCTACCCCTCTACTAGGTGTCCCTGAGATGAGGGACTTCAACACTGTTTAAATGACCTACACGTGATATAGTCACTCAAAAAATATTTGTGAAATGAATGAATATAAGAAAACAAAGTAATCAATAATTAGGAGAGTTATTTAGCATGCAACTAGGATGTATGAGTAGATTAAACCATGTGAGAAGATAAAACCAGGAAGTAATGCTCAAATAAGTAGCATGATTAATGACCAGAATATGGCACAAGAATCCTTCAATTTAATTCAGGAAGCCTATTTCACAAACAGCAGGCCTACTTTGGTAAATGTTTCTAGAAGAGAAAAACAAAAACAAACCACTGGTTTTCTTCTTTCTGGTTTCCTTTTCCTGATGATTTGGAATTCAACAAGATTTGGGCACAGGAGACTTCAGTACCTGATACAGAATCAGATGCTGAGAATGTAATGGTGAACAAGATGTAATCCCTGCTTCCAAAGAGCTCACAAATTCAATATGGGTGGTGGTGGCAGAGGACAATGAAATGCAGCAGGCCTCATTGGAGTGGTGGTTGCATGCTTCTAAGAATGGCTTTGCTACACTAGAGGATAGCTATCTCCTCTTGTGCCTTCCTTAGTGGTAATGACAGGACAATATGCTCATGAATTTTGAGGAAGAACTTTTCTCACTAAAAGCCAGAGAAGAAAGACAAATTCCACATGATTTGCTTATATGTAGAATCTAAAAAAATTGAAGTTATAGAAAAAAATTTGGAAAGTTAAATAGTAGATACCAGAGGCTCGGTCTGTGGAGGGTAAGTGGAAAGATGTTGACCAAAGGACACAAAACTTCAGTTAGAAAGAATTAGTTTCAGAGCTGTGTTGTACAACTTGGTGACCATATTTAATCACAATGTATTATATTCATGAAAATCACTAAGAGAGTAGATTTTGTGTTCTTACCACAAAAATATAAATGAGTTAATGCATATGTTAATTAGCTCAAGTGAGACATTCCACAATGTGTATATATTTCAAAATATCATGTTATACACCATAAACATATACATGTTTTATCTGTCAATATAAGAAATGTTTTAAAAATAAAAAGTAAAATGATTACAGGGCATTGAAGTCAGACTAGTTTTGCCATACAGTGTAACAACTAATTAAGATGAGAAATCAGGCAACTAGTGATAAATATTTTTTTTAATTAAAACATCCTCGACCATTAGGAAGAAATAAAATAAAAATAAATATATACTCACCAACTATATAATAATTTCTCACTTTGCGTGATTTGAATACGTTTATTTTTTGAATTGTGCCCAAAGCGTCTACAATGATTAAGTCAAACAAGCAAATCAGAATATGGTCTAATTAGACAATTATTGGCAAATCTAAACATTTGAAGGAAATGGTTCATGAGGCTCTAAGTAGAACCAAATCCTAGGGCTAAATAAGAGTATGGTTAGTTCTAAATTGCAATTATGGTTTACATTATTATGGGCTTTTATAGTTTGATAACTGTTTTTCCTATATATTATCTTGTCTAATTGTCACAAAGACTTTTTGCAGATAAAAGCAGCAGTTTTATAAATAATGGTTAGCCCTTATGGCTTTTTTTTTTAATGAAAAAAAAACATTTTTTAGGAAACCTCATTTTTCTTATGAAAAACCCATTCTCTTGTGAAACCCCATTTTTTCTTATGAAAGGCTATCCACATGTGTAGGCTAGATTGATTAAATCCTTTACAGTGTGCCCGGAAGAGCATTAAAAACCTGTCCAGGGTAAGGAGTCTCTACAACCAGTGGTTCAGTTCCACTAGCTTTGAATATTATTGGTCTTCTTAATTATCTTATTATCTTAATATAGTTGACAAATGATGTTCTCAAGGAATGCAAACAAAAATTGTCCTCCACATTACCATATATAAGTAGTTGTAAACTTGTGGTTTCAGCGAGTGTATGTTGGCATCTTAGATATATAAAGAAAGCTAGATTGTTGACTAGCAAGTGACCTAAGCAACTTTCCATGTTGCTGTTTGATCTAGTGTTAATCATATGAAGAACAGGAGACAATTATATAATTGTATTCTGAATCTATAATGGAAGAATTATGTTGATTTTCGTTAAGATCAAGAAATACTTTCAAAAGAAATGCAGAAATCATTCATTTACAATGCACCTAAAAACTTTGTTTCCAAATGATCCCACTGTGTCAGTTTTCTAAAATGTATACATTCTGTCATTTTTTGATCCTTTTATATCTTTGACATACTGAGTGTTTGATACAGCAGTATCTTAAGCTCTGCTAAAGAAAACACAGAGTTCATTTGCCACATGTATTTTTTAAAAACTGACCTAGGTATTAGTGTGCTTATTTCTAAAAGGTCTCACTTGAACTATTGTTACCTTTTTTACTGTGATAAGAAACGTATAACAAATTTACCGTTTGATCATTTTGAAGCATGTAGTTACGAAGTGTTGGGTACATTTATATTGTTGTGCAAAGGATGTCTAGAATTTTTCATCTTATAAAACTGAAACTCTATGCCCACTAAACACTGATTTCCCTCTCCTTCCTCTGGTCCTTGACAGCTACCTATTTCAACCTTCTGTTTCCATCATTCTGAGTATTTTAGGTACTTTATATGAGTTAAACCATACAGCGTTTTATCCTTTCATAACTGGTTTATTTCAGTTAGCATAATGTCCTCTAGATATATCCATGTTGTTGCATGTGTCAGGATGTCCTTGTTAAGGGTGCATAATAGTCCACTGTATTTTCTTTATCCATTCACCTATCTCTGAGCATTTGTATTGCTTCCACTGCAGACAAGGTTAATAATCCTGCAATTAATATACTTGGGCAAATATATCTTCAAGATTCTGCTTAAATTATTTTGGATATATACCCAGAAGTGAGACTGTGACATCACATGGTAATTTTATTTTTAATTTTTTAGTAACCTTCCTACTGTTTTTCATAATGGCTGCACCAATTTTTATTTTCATTAGCAAAGCACAAAGGTTCCAATTTCTATGAATCATTGTCAGCACTTTTTATTTTCTCTTCTTTGGATAGCGGCCACCCTAACTGGTATAAGGTAATATCTCATTTTGGTTTTGATTTGGAATTATCTTATGATTAGTGATGTCCAACATTGTTATATATTCTTGTTGATCATTGGTATATCTTCTTTGGAGAATTGCTACTGAAGTCCTCTGCCCATTTTTTAAATTTGGTTTTGTTTATTTTTGTTATAGAGTTCCCTTATATATTATGAATAGTGACCCCTTATCAGATATATGATTTGCAAATATTTTCTTGCATTCTATATGTCGCCTTTTCACTTTGCTGATTATTTCTTTTGATACACAGTTGTTGAGTTTGATATCCCATTTGTTTCTGTTTTCTTTTGTTGCCTGTTTTTGGTGCCATATTAAAGAAATCATTGCCAAATCCAGCGTCTTGAAGTATTTCTTCTAGGATTTTATCTAGAAGTTTTATAGTTTAGTTCTCAGGTTTAGGCCTACAATTCATTTTGCGTTACTTTTATATAATATAGAGTAGGAGTCCAATATCATTCTATTATACATGGATATCCAGTTTTTCCAGTACCATTTGTTGAAGAGACTGTTCTTTTCCCATGGTGTAGCCTTTGACACCCTTGTTGAAAACCATTTGGACACATATGCAAGGTTTTATTTCTGGCTTCTCTCTTCTGTTCCATCTGCTATATGTGTGTCTTTATGCCAACATCATACTGTCTTGATTACTATTACTTTAAAGTATGTTTTGAAATCAGAAAATGTGAGGCTTCCAACTTTGGTCTTCTTTTTCAGATTATTTTTGCTATTTGAGTTATTTTTAAATTGTATTATACATTTTAGAACTTTTTCCTATTTCTAGAAAAACAATCTCTGGAATTTTGATAAGAATTGCATTGAATCTGTGGGTTGATTTGGGTAGTATAGACATTTTAACAATTCTAAGTCCTCCAATTTTTAAGCATGAGGCTACATGAATTTTTAGACTCTCCTTTTACATGAATGCGCCCTACAAATGTTGAGGTTCACCTGTAGGCTGTGATATAGAGAGCCTTTCCAAAGTAAAATGTATCTTGATTATGGAACCAAAGACTTATGGGATCAGGGCACTTCAGAGATGGGAAGGAACTCAGCCATACTTCTTCTCATTTGGCCCAAGAGTGAAAACTGCTGATAGTTTTCTATGTTAAAAAAGAAACTACCACAAATGTAGTGCCTTCATATGTCACCTATTTATTGTTTCACAGACTTTCTAGATCAGAATTCAAGGCACAGTTTAACTGGATCCTCTGTTTTTAATCTCACTCACCTGAAATAAATGTTCTTGCTGGGCTATAATTTTACCTAATATTCTTCCAGGCCCATGTGATTGTGGTAAATTTCAGGATCTTAAAGTTGTAGGACAGACGACCTGAACTCTCAGACGCTACTTTGTTGTCACATAGCCCTCTTCCTGGCCTCTGATGTCTGTCATTCTGTCATTCTTCTCTCTAACTACCTCCATGAAATCAACCCAACCCAATAAATGTCACAAGTATCACCCATCTTCCACCTCATGCTACATTTAAATTTATTTAGCTTATAATCTTTATAGATGAAAATGATGTAAAAATTCCTGTGAAACTATATTAAATAGATAATTCATTAATTTAGTGTTAAAGTTTTACTGAATCTGTGTACTTTCAATCAAGAAACTAGTTGAAGTATCAGAATGTAGAAGAGAAAAAAGACCAAATGCCCTTCTGAGATATCCATTGTTGGTAGGGGATTTGCAGTGAAGCTGCATGTTTCTGCTTGATGGTGACTTGGCTTTTTATTCTCATCTGTGATTTTGTTCAGGTTAATTCTAACATTTTAAAGGGGAGATTTAGGCTCAACGAGTCTTGAAATGAGACTAAGATTGTTCATTTTTTAACACACGCTCAGGTATTGCAACAATAGCATCAATTTGTAGCTTGTTACCCAGTGGTTCTCAACTCAGCTGAATGCTTGCAATAATTGGAGATCTTCAAAAAAAAGCAGTTGGAATCTAAGGCAGGTGCCAAGCTTTGGTATATTTTAAAAACTCCTGAGGATATGCTAATCAACTGCCAGGGTTGGAAATCACTAGCATCCACATTTCAATAATCCCTCAAAACCCCAGCCACTTTTTCTGTTCTATAAGCCTCTCCTTAATAAACTTCCTGTCAATTTCATTCCTCTCCCTCCTCCCACTTTCCTGATAACCTGTAGCACCTTCAAGTCAAAGTCATAAGATGTATTTTAACTTTTATAAATTCACTACATATTTTCAATGTGTTAACCTTGTATCCTTAATAATACACTTTTTCTGTGAATGCAAGGACTCAGTTACCTTTAGAGTAAATACAGTGTTTAAACACACAGATTGAGTTTAAATTTGCAAAAAAGGAAATGCTTCATGGTCAATTAATAGTAAATAATATTTGAAAAACAGTTTAGAAAGTACGTTCACACATTTTCACTTTTGTTTTATAGCATCCTTGTACATTATGTGGTTTTCAACATATATGTCACTTAAGAGAAAGAAGAGGTAATTTTTTTTTTTTTTTTTTTTGAGACGGAGTCTCGCTCTGTCGCCCAGGCTGGAGTGCAATGGCTGGATCTCAGCTCACTGCAGCTCCGCTTCCCCAGAAGAGGTAATTTTTTTGAACAAGGGTAATACATGCTAGAGCCAAGATCAGACACTAGTCCTTTGATTCTAAACACTGTGTGTATATTTCTCACAAGACTTCATCGTTTTTATATCATACGAAAAAACAATACTGAGTATGCTTTCTGTTTTCTTAGCAACCAGATTACTTTCACATGCATTGACTCACTTAAAATTGGCAACAATCTATAATTAACTTGATAACCAACTTCAGCCAAATAATTTATTTGAATTAATCAGTCTGGACATTATAATAGACAAGTAGTCATGCCAGGAACTCCAAAGACAACGTTTGGAACAATATGATATTTATAATGTTGGCATGGATGTCAGATAAAATATAGAGTCATCCAGAATTCTAACTCTCCTTTAACTCTGCATCACCCAATAGCAATAATATACCCTTGTATAGGAATTAATATATGCCAGAACTGAAATAAGTACTTTACCTGTTTAAGTCATTTTAATGCTCACAACAGCCCAATTAGTTAAATTCCTTTCTTTCTTCACTTTTTTCTTTCTCTTTCTTTTCTTTTCTCTCTT
>NW_012112919.1:3273949-3314463 GCF_000951035.1 Colobus angolensis palliatus | reverse complement strand
GTGATCTCAGCTCACTGCAACCTCTGCCTCCTGGGGTCAAGCGATTTTCCTGGCTCAGCCTCCTGAGTGGTGGGATTACAGGCACATGCCACCATGCTCGGCGAATTTTTGTATTTTCAGTAGAGACAGGGTTTCACCATGTTGGCCGGGATGGTCTCAAACTCCTAACCTCGTGATTCGCCTCCTCAGCCTCCCAAAGTGCTGGGATTACAGGCATGAGCCACCGCGCTCAGCCTGAAAATGTTTGTTAATGGCTGCTTTAAATGAATGTGCTATATTTTCTGTCCAATTAGTCCATCTAAACATCTGAAGCATGTATTCATATGTCAATGTGTTCTACACATAGAGAACTTACCTAATTTTTCCAAATATTATATTGAAAAGCATAAATTTGTAGAGTGCTTTTATTTTTTACTTAAAACTCTCAGAAACTTTATCTCCAGTTCCATAATCACTGTATGAAATAAGATCAATGATGAGTCTCTTCATTACACAGATCAGAAAAGTCAACCCAATAAATGTCACGAGTATCACCATGCAGACCTCCAAATTTTCAGTCCACATCACCATGACATCATGAGACTAACACCGTATCAGTATATTACTGACCTTCATAAAGGCTTACGAAAACATTTCTATTCAATAAATACTTATTGAAAGCTTGCCATATTCCAGGCCTTGCATAAATGTTAATTCAAACTTTGGGAGGCCAACGCGGGCAGATCATGAGGTCAAGAGATCAAAACCATCCTGGCCAACATGGGGAAACCCTGTCTCTACTAAAAATTCAAAATTTAGCTGGGCATGGTGGCGGGCGCCTGAAGTCCCAGCTATTCGGGAGAATCGCTGGAACCCGGGGGGCGGAAGTTGCAGTGAGCCGAGATCATGCCCCTGCACTCCAGTCTGACAAGAGAGACTCTGTCAAAAAAAAAAAAAAAAAACGTAAATTCACTTTGTGCTCATAACACATCTCTGAGGTAAGAACAATAATATCATTTACATAAATAATAACATAAATTACAAAATGGAGGCACAGGTTTTAATAATTTAAGGAGCTAACCCAAGGAAAAAAACTGCTACTGAGTTATGGAATTCATGTTTAAACTGAGAGGTCTAAAGTCCTTGATTATAATTATTTCACTATATTGACTCCTGTGGAGTTCATGAATCAAGTCTGTGTATTTTAAAATGTGAATCTAGTTGACATTTGGGAATTCATCTTAAATGCTTTTAGAACACATATTAATTACTCTCATTTGGATGACTCACCAATAAAAATAGAAGTAAAAATAATTTTGATATAATTCAAATCAAAGACATATTTAGTGTAACTACCCAATTGGCTAACATACATTCATTCACATAAAATTTCTTTCATTTGCCTTTTTCAGACTTTTAAAATCATATAACTTTAAACACATTAAAAATGAAATTGAAAAATTAAAATCCACCTAAAACGGTACACATTGTAGAATAACACTTGCCTATATACTTTGGCCAATGAATTGTGAACAGCTGTTTACATGTATCATTTTCAAATGGAAGCTTTAAGATTGAATCCGTGTTCCGACACACCTTCTGGTCCATTTGCAGTGGTGACTTCAATATAGTTCAAATGACATGGGGGTAATTACATGAAAAAAATCCAAAGTGAATGTGTAATTAGAGTGGGAGAAAAACCTTTACTATTTTCTCTACAAAAATTTTGAATCTTTTGCTACTGATTCTTATTACCATAATTGTTGGTTGAACTTTATATATATATATATATGTAAACTTTGGAATAGTCTCAGACTTACAGAAAACTTGAAAGAAATTTCTGTCTCTGTGTTTATGTGTGTGTGGGTGGGTGGGTGTGTCTGTGATATAATTCGTTCTATATCATATGAAATTAGGTTGCAGGAATTATGGCCCTTAATTGGTAAATTTTTCAGTGTTTTATTTCCTAAGAATAAGAAGATTATCTTAGAGAACCATCATAAAATTTAACATGTTTATATTACCTAATCTACAGTCCGTAATTTAAATTTCATCATTAGATTTTTAAATTTTTTATTTTTCTTTAGCTTTTTCTTTATACTGGTCCAGAGTCCAGGCCAGGGTCATGCATTACATTTAGTTTTTATGGTTTAAGTCTGTAAGAGTTCCTCAGCTTTTCTTTATATTTTACTACATTTTTGAAGGACATAGGACAGTTATTTTGTAGAACACCACTTGTTTTTTATTTGCCTGGTGATTCCCCATGATTATATTTAAGTTATGCATTTTTGTCAGCAATACCACAAACATGACTCCCTGTTTCTGTCAGTACACGTATCTAAAGTCATGAATTAATTTGTCCCACTATATTAATTTGTCCCATTATAGGGGATGTTAACTCTGATGACAGGATTAAGGTAATGCTCTTCATATTTCTCCACTATAAAATTACTTCTCTTTTGTAATTGATAAGTAATTCATAGGAGATGCTTTGAAACTCTTACTAAACCTCCAACCACTGATATTAGTATTCATCATGACTCTTGCCTAAATCCACTGTTACTATGATAATAGCAAAATAATTTTTTGAACTCCATAATTTCTTCTATTCTAAGGATGTTGCCTTTCTTTCCTTCCTTCCTCCCTGCCTTCCTCCCTCCCTCCCTCCCTTCCTTTCTCCCTCCCTTCCTCACTTCCCCCCTTCCTTTCTCCCTCCCTTCCTCCCTTTCTCCCTCCCTCCCTTCCTTCCTTCCTTCTTTCCACCTTCCTTCCACCTTCCTTCCTCCCTTCCTTCTTTCCTTCCTTTTTTCTTTCTGCCGTCCTTCCTTCCTCTTCCTTCCTTCATATATATATATGTGTGTGTATATATATATAAAAGAGGGAGAGAAATAAATAGGAGTAAATGCACACATATTGAAACATACATACATATAAATAAACGCATATATATGCACACCTCATTTAGAAATAAATGCATATATACATACATTATATATACAGAGAGAGAGAGAGAGAAAGAGAGAGAATGCATTCCTCACTTTCTGGAACACAATGCTGTTCTAGACTACTTTGCTTTCTCTGCCCCCAGATCTGGAATCAGTCATTTCTCCAAGGGGTGCTGGTTCCTTTTAGTAGAGAAGCCATTTTGAAACCAAAATCTGAGAACAGGAAGGGATTATTGCTGATAATTAAGTGTCATCTTCTAACTAAATTCAAAGCAAAATTGCTTTTACTTTCTTATCCAAATTGCTATTGGTAAAGAGAAGGTATATGAGTATGTTCCTTTTGAAAGAATTATACTCTGTCTTTCCTCTAGCACAAATAAAGATAAATAATAATGAAGATCTACAAAGTACTGAGCAAGAAAAACATCAATCAAATTCTAAAAATTATATTTGTCTTTGATAGGTTTTAATGCTGTTGCTCCTCATGTAGACTTGAGAATTTCCTGCATGTTAAAATATACATAATGGATATTTTATATCTTATTTTATTTTATTATTATTTTTGAGATGGAGTTTCACTCTTTTTGCCCAGCCTCCCAAGTAGCTGGGATTACAGGCACCTGCCACCATGCCCGGCTAATTTTTCGTATTTTTAGTAGAGACGGGATTTCACCATGTTGGCCAGAATGGTCTCCATCTCTTGACCTTGTAATCCGCCCACCTCGGCCTCCCAAAGTTCTGAGATTACAGGAGGGAGCCACCACGTCCAGCCTTTTTCTATCTTATTTTAAGGAAATCAAGAAAATTGCTTTATTTCCTTTGAGAAAAAACACAGCTTTCTAATATTTCAACATCTAAAAATTGCTTCCTAACAGAAAATATAATGACTTTCCTTAATCGCCTTCATCATTCATTTTCTACTTTGATATGTAAGCGTGTCTCGAATATTCACATGCTTGAAGTGTTCGGATCAACTCTCACCCAACTACTTTGTACCGTTTTCTCCTAGTGAGTCATTTTCTGAAGACATTGTGCTAAAAAATATTAGTAGATTGTTGTGTTGCATGAAAAGGTTAACATATCTTGACTTAAAAATGAGTATGTATGTATATATATGTGTGTGTTTGTTTCTGTATATATATCACGTTATAGAGATGGAAAATAAATAATAATTTAGTTTACACAGTTACTTTGATGGGCACATTTATCTGTTTTTATGATGGATTCATCTGCTGTGAGTGGTTAGTCATCACTAAACCTTGTCTTTTGCATCCCGGGCTTAGAATACATTTGGAAGTTTTCTTTTCACTGTTTAGCTTGAGTATACATTGTGAAGTATTTTCAGTAAATGACTCCTAGTTAAGTCTATAACTGCAATGACATGTCTATATTTGCGATAATGTAATGCAGGAACATGGAGTAGAGAGAAAATATTAAGGCACTTTTAGGATGGAATCATGAATAAGTATTACAGATTGACACACAAGCTTGTATTTAGTATTTAGAGATATAACACCATCAAACTTTAACATGGACATTATTATTTAGGGATATAGGTATGCTAAAACATTGATTAGTGATGACGCTAGGCAGAATTCTAAGATGATTCCCATGACCATTGCCACCTGGTATTTTACTTGTGATTATAAGTTATGAGGCAAAAGTATATTGTAAATGCAGTTAAATTTACTAATCAGTTGACCTTAAAATGGGGAACTTGGCTGAGTGAGTGCAACTGACATGAATCCTTAAAAGTAGAGAGGTTTCTGTGGTTGACTGCAAAAGAGTAAGTCTGACACACTCACAGTGTGAGGAGGATTTAATCAGAGGAATCCTGTTGCTGGCCTTGAAGGACTAAATTGTGATATTGTAACAGAGCAAATGAGGACCATGGCATGGAAATTTGAGCAGCTTAAAAGATGACAGTGTCTTCTGGATGGCAGCTCAAAAGGCAGCAGCAAGATAATTCTTAAAACTGCAAGAAAAGATTTCTGACAACCACTCTAGTGAGGCTGGAAGCAGATTCTTTCTTAGATAAGTAGGATCAGATGAGAAGCATCAGATAAGTAGGCAGTCAACCAACCCTTGGAGTGTGAGTCCTGAGACAAGAATCTAACTGCTGCAATTTACCGTGTTAGAGTTTGCATGGATTGGGAGTCTAATATGGTTCAACTGGATTTTCTAAACGTGAAGCATTGTATTTGTAAAGCTTTGATAGAATCTTGAACTCCTCCAGAACCTTATAGTTCTTTCAAGTAAATAGATTATAAGGCCAACCCCACACTAAAATTTCTTATGAGAACACACCCCAACTACAGTTAGAAGTTCTATCTTACAAACTCAAGTAATACAGGGGCTCTTGCATTTAAAAAAATCAAATACTCTAGGATCAGAAAGTGATTGCAAGGAACACGTGTGGTGTATGTATTCCAAATCAGAGATGTTTGCTGTATTTGGATAATAATTAATCTTGTCAGTAAACTTTACCCAACTCTCCCTACAAAAATAGGAAAATGCAGATACTTCTATAGCCTCTCTTGAAATTAGGACACAGAAAAACCAAACCCGAAATTTTGATTTAGGGGCAATTATATAAGGAATACCCGAGGGGAAAATATTTTGGTGGCAAGAGATGTAGCAGTATTGATGTTCTGTGGTACCAACAGAGGTGCAGTATTGGTGTCCAGGGAAGGGTAGTGGCAGTGTGGACTGGCTGAGCCGCGGTCCCGACTGAGCTGAGCAGGAATGGATGGGAAGTTGAGGAGGTAGGACAAAACTTATTAGATGTTTACTCTGTCCAAAATCCTGAGATCTGCCTTATTCATTGTGTAGAAAAGAGTTAACATAACAGGTAGCAGGCCCCAAACTGGTATCCTTTAAAAGGCCTGCTAGCCAGCCATTGGCTGACATCTAGAAACTTGGATTTTAGGAGTATTCTCATCATTCACAAACTGACAAAGTAACCTGCTGTGTACCAACTGTTTCTGCATATAATGTGTGTTCTTTACTTCATACCTGCTTTCCTTTAGAGAGTCTGGAATTTTGATATGCCCTAGGTAGAGGGCAACTATTTCACCCCAAGAAAAACTCTGGAAACTAGTTTCTAATGAGTTTCCCTGGGCAGGAACATCAAAAGCATGTTACTGCATTTCTGTTGCTGGGGAACAGTGTCCTCTGTGTGTTTTGTCTTGGGAAGGAGTTAGCATAAGGAAAGCTGCACATGATTTCTTCAAGGCTCCACCTCTGATTTTGCCCTTATGATCTGGCCATGTATCTTTACTAAATCACATTCATAAATCTTGTCATGAGTATTATTATATGCTGAGTCCCATGAATCCTTCCATTGAATCTCCTAAATTCAGGGTCTTGGGGACACTGACACATACATACATCATTTACTTTCCCAATAGCTACTAAATGGATTTATTCCATTCACTTTGAGAAATTAGAAACCATACTCCACATTGCTGAAAAAATTGTGCAGGTTACAGGGTTGTGTAATGACATCACTAGCAGGCAAATCTGTGTGTGTCCAACAAGGTGTTTTAGAACTGGTTGAATTGTAGACCATGTTAAAATGGGAATTTAAAGTATTGTCTTGGCCTACAGTCATCCTACTGTCTAAACTGTCACTTTCCTATGTAAAATCCTCATCACTCAGTCACTAATCCAGTCAATAATATGTCATTTAATAAATATTCCTTGAGTTTTAAGTCCTAGCCAAAATATGGGCTCTGCTAATCACACCCGACTACTTTTCTGAGTAGTTCAGTCCATATTTGAACAGTTATTATTGCAAGGATAACTTTCTGAACAATAACTCATAATCAGCACTCTTCATGTGCTTACCTCTGGGTTATTCTCTCATTGTGGCCACTAAGTAATTCTTCTCTTCCACAGTTCTGAGATTATAAATCTTAGATTGTTTTTAGTCTCAAATATTACACACAATTATATCCTAGTTAAGAATTCATGCCAATAATCAATATTTGATATTACTATTTCTAAACTCGAGCTTTTCCAACCTTTCTTGCAACTCTCAAAATCAGGACTAGATCAAAATAATTTGTCCAGATGTGGCTCTATCTGAAGAGCATAGTCCCCGTAAAGTACTTAAGTAGTCATTGTTCTAAAACTCATTCTGAGTCAAGGCCATTTCTTCATCAGAAAAACCTCATTGGTAAATATTTTATTTCCTAGCTTCAAAACTGAAGGCTTCTACCCCTGTTGATCATGTGTATGTCGTCTTTGGTGACATATCTGTTCAAGTACTTAGCCTATTTTTCAATAAGGTTATTAACCTTTTTTTTTTTTGAACTATTGAGTTTTGGGTGTTTCTTATTTATTTTGTAGATTAACTCCTTATTAAATATAGATGCTCATGGACTAATGACAGGGTTACATCCAGATAAACTCATCATAAGTTGAAGATAATGTAAGTCAAAAATGCATTTAATCGCCAAACCTACAGAACATCATAGCTTAGCCTCCCCTACCTTAAATGTGATGAGAACACTTACATTACCCTACAGTTAGGCTAAATCATCTAACACGTAGCCTGTGTTATAATAAAATTTTGAGTGTCTCATATAATTTGTTAAATATTATACTGGAAGTGGAAAATACAATGTTTGTATGGGTGCTCAAAAAATAGTTTCTATGAATGGGCATAATTTTTACACTACTGTAAAATAAAAGCATTATAATTCAAATTTATCACAATTCAGGACTGTGTATATATAGTTTTCAAATATTTCCTCCCATTCTATAAATTGCCTTTTCACTCTGTTGATTATTTCCTTTGTTGCATAAACACTTTTTAATTTGATACAGTCTCATTTGTCTATTTTGTTTTGTTTCCTTTTCATTTGTCTCATATTCATAAAATCACTGCCAAATCCAGTGTCATGAAGCTTTTCCTATTTTCTTTTCTTTTTATTTTAAACTTTGGATATTTTGCCCTCAACTTGAACTTTTATTTCTTTTTATATTGACAAAATCATATATATTTATGACTGGGGAAGGATTTGAGATATGTTTGTCAAAGGATACAAAATTTCAGTTAAATAGGAAAAATAAATTCAAGAGCTCTGTAGTTCAATGTGGTGACGATAGTCAATAATAAAACTGTACACTTTCAAATTGCTAAGAAAATAGATGTTAATTATTCTTACCACAAAAATAAGTATGTGAGGTAATATATATGGTAATTAGCCTGATTTAATCATTGCACAATGTATACATATATCAAAGCATCATTTACCACCCTGTGTTTTAGGAGATTTAGAATCTCAGGAATTACATTTAAGTCTTTAACCTATTTTGATTTGACTTTTGTGTAACATATAAGGGCCCGATTTCATTCTTTTGTATGTAGAGATCCAGTTTTCTCAGCACAATTTATTGAAGAGACATCTTTTCTCCATTGTGTATATTTGGCACCATTGTCAAAGATCAGTTGGCCATATGGGCATGAATTTATTTTCGGACTCTTTCTTTTGTTAAATATCACTAATCTTCAGAGAAATCAAAATAAACCCTCCACAAGGATATATGTCAAGATGGCAATTAAGAAAATAAAACAAAAAACAAGTATTGGCCACGGAGAAATTTGAACCGTCACACACTGCTGGAAGTGCAGATGGTACAGCTGCTATAGAAAACCATATGGGGGCTCCTTAAAAACTTAAAAATATAAAACTATCACACCCTTTGATCCAGCAATCCAGTGTCTGAATATATATTCAAGAGAACTGAAATCAGAGTCTGGAAGGTACATTGGCACATCTATGTTCATTGCGGCATTATTCACGATAGCCCAGACGTAAAAGAGGTGTCTATCTACAGACAAGTGCATGAAGGAAATATGTGATATAGACATAAAATGGAATACTCTTCAGCCTTAAGAAAAAAAAAGACATTCTGCAGCATGACATACTTAATTTTTAAAAATAAAGTTATTTTGAGGAAAGCTTTATAGTTCTTCAGTAGTATGAAAGACAAAAAATGGAGTATCTAACTTTACTTAAGACAACATAATATTATGTTAGAATTTACTTTTTCTTTTGTGATTATTGCAAAAATAGCCCATGGACATATTAAATTCATCTCATTTACATTAATCCATAGACAGCTTAATACCACCTCATTTTCATTAAATATTATAAATATTCTTCACTTTTGCTACATACTTTTCCCACTTTAATTATTTTCCTCAACAACTTTTTATTGTGTTTATGCCATTTGGTATCCTACAAACATATACACATAAATATATTGCAATTGTTATGGTTTTATTATAGTGCACTTGTTTCAAATAATCAAGATTAGTTATTGTATTAACTTGGTCTGCCATAACAAAATACCCAAGACTGGGAAGTTTGAAAACCAGAAACTTATTTCTTAAATATCTAGAGGCTGGAAGTCCCAGATCAAGTTGTTAGCCTGGTAGGGTTCTGGTGAGCACCCTCTTCCTGGCTTGCAGATGGCTGCCTTCCAGCTGTATTCGTAACATACAGGAGAGAAACATTTCTCTCCCTCTCTTCTTATAATGCCACCAATTCCACAGGATGAAGACTACTCACTTATCACCTCATTTAGTCTTAATTACCTCCACAAATGCCATCTCCAAGTACTGTCACATTTCAGGTTAGTGCTTCAACATATGAGTTTTAGGGAGGAGGCACAATTCAGTCCATAGCAGTTCTAAAGTAAGTCATAAGAAATGGACCCTTATTTTATAGATGTGTTAACTCTACGGAATTATAACAATTTCATACATGTTGTAGTTATCAGTAACTAGCTCTGTAATTGAAATCCACAATAGCACTGTTGAGTCTTTGACAGTTGCAAAAATCAGGGGTAAGGACAGAATCCTGATAGAATGAACCAACCAACCTTTGGTCTTGCAGTAAGATAAAAAGGTTAACTTCATTTCTTTACATAGACCAAGCTTTGGTAAATGTCGTCAGCATATTTTCTCCTCTCATTTAAAAGTTTGAGCTGGTAAGGTTTAACATTAAATCTCCAATTTCCTTTATTGTCCTGGAATTAATCTTTTTTAAATTCTTGAATTATGTGGGTGCATAAATTATTAACTAAAATTAGGAATGACTTTATATTTGAACTTGGTCTAAAGAGAAAAAAATGAATTGTGACTAATTCAAAGTGTGATGCCTGGGTTTTTGGATGAAGGAAATAATTTCAAGATAGGATTTTAAATTTACATTTTCCTCTTTGTAAATTATGACCTCTGTTTAATTGTCCAAGTGTAGCTTTTAATCAAGTCGACTTTAGAAAGTGAGTTTTACTTTATGTTACATTGTCATTCCCTTATGCAGATAGATATTTAAAGTAGGAGGGGTAATAATCTGGGGGAAGGACTCTTTAGACACTTTCTGGGACCTGATTTTCATGAGGTTTATCATATATCCTTACATATAAGAAAGTTTAATAAATATTTCTGGAAGCTAATTTGCCTCAATTTGGGAAAATCATTTTTATAAGGAGTATTCACTATATTTGAGCATTTGAGGGAAGAAAATAATGTATAGATTACAATCTCTGCTCTCAAGAAAATAAGAGAAGCAAGACTTTTTAACTGGAGAAACAAATAGCATAATATATAATCTACAGAGTGCAATACAGATTGTAATTTTTGGAAGCCTTCATGGGAATTTAGTAGCTTTAGATTAATATTAAATGACAGATAATTTGTACAGCTGAGTACAAAGGAATGTGGGGAAAATAGAAATATTAAAGCAAGCAAGAATTGAAGTTAAAATATGAGGTTGAGCAGAGGGTATACACTGGACTGTAGTGAGAATAGGTAAAGTAATAAGGATCCAGTGTGATGTTTTTGGGTTGTTATGTTTTTCCTTCTTAATCAGGATTTTGCATGGCTATTTTCTATAAGGTTTACAGGTTGACCAGTCTGATTCTCATTGACATTTCTGTGCTGTAGATGTATTTTGGCAGTTCTGTCCAGCTTATCATAACTCTTTTCTGTGAGAATATCTTTCTCCTCCCTTAGGGTTGCCAATCACTCTGTTCATGAAGTACTACTGTTTCCTCAACTCTGTCTACTTGCTTACATATGATCCAGATTTATTAAAGGGATTATAAAATTGGGGATCAGAGACAACTAATAAACTTCTGTTTGCTGGTGAAACTGAAGGACATTTAAAATATGTAAGTTTTGGGGATTTATACTATGTGGACAGAGAGACCTTAGAAAATTGTTTTGATGAAAGAAAAGATTGAAATAGATGTGAAAATAGACACGGGAAGATGTCAAAGAAAATTGCCAGCTTTTGATTGCTTCCCAGTTCATATTTTTCTCTTTTCTTTTTCCTCTTCCTTTGTTCCTTCCTTTCTCTCCTCCTTCCTTTCACTTCATTAGGTGTTTAGATACCTTCTGTAACATGCACCTACAAGTTAGTTATGGAAGAGACCACAGATGTTGTGGTATATTTAATTTCAATAGTAGTGTATTTTCTTTGATTAACCCATGGCCAGTGCAAATCAAATACTAGAAACTATAATACACTAACAAAGCCTAATACCAGAACTATAAGGTGAAGTGAGGAAATTACTCATTAAAAACAGAACCATAGAAAATCAATTTGATTGGGAATATCATTCCCACATTTAACTCCAGGCTGGTATAACCTGGGAAACTGTTTGCTTTTGAAACAAAGCTAGTCTAGGATGGTGATTTTAACACTGTCAGTTTTCAAAGCATGTATCTACTTTTTAAATTTAGTTTTGAATATTCTCAAAGTAATTAATTGATTTTACAAATTAAACACCAAAAATATACATGGGAAAACATATTTTACTACATTTTCTAATTTACCTTCAAATAAATCCATTTAGTCTCTCAGAAAGAGTTTGTACATACATTTTCTTAGAAACTTTGAAATCTGCATTAGAACCCAAATCTAAATTAGTATATTTAATAGATGCTATTGTTTTATGAACCACAGGATCAGAAATATCTTCAATCTAGCTTTGTTGAAGTTTTGCAAATCATTGTTTCTGATATGAATTAAAATTGTCATTGTATGAAATAATATATTTTCAGAAACAATTGTCATAGATATTCTCCTTAAATAGTTCTCTTTATTTATGTCTCTTTTAGAAATATATTCCTAAGTAACCTCAATGTGTTAGATTCAGCAGAAATAACACTTTTCATCTTACATTGAAATGTGTTTTCTCTTTTAACTTTTACTCTATTCACAGCATTTTGTCTTCCATGTCTTTCTCTATATTTCAAGAAGCAAATTGAGATATGAAGATGAAAATGCATGTATGTTTGCAAATAATGTAAAGGCTTGCCATTACTGTTGTAACATCAATCTATTTTATACAAAAATTGATCATCCAGTGATTATTGAAAATTAGGTTTCTTTATGGACACTAACTATATAACAGGAAAAAACACAGGTAAATTTTCACAATTTGATCTCAACTGCAGAGAAAACTCATGCAAAAGAATTTAACAATGAGGTCTCTGTTTAAATGTTCCATTGATGACATAGAATATTTTGAGTTGCTAAGTTAGATATTTTTACTTTATTGACTGATCTATTGCACCCTTAGCTTTTGACCAAGATGGAGTAAAATGAACGGATTTTGTACTCCTGCCTTAAACAACGTGTGTCCCAGACATAATATGTGAAACAACAGTTTACGGTTATTGGACAACAGCCAGCACAGGAAAGTTAACACAGAGAAAAACAGACAAACAAAATAGCCGTATAATTGCCCAAGTGTTTTACTTGTCAATAATTTCTAAGCCACAGTGCATGAAGGAGGTACCTAAACCCAGTCTTATGTTGAAGAGACAGAATTGTGAATTTGGGAGGCCAGTTAGAATTTCCAGGGCAAATTACAGGAGAGAAGAGAGGCTGCATGGAGAGCAGAGAGTTGTATACAGAAAATCACACCGGGTTTCCTTCAAGTCCTCAGCAGATGACCAATCAGATAAAAAATATATATAAAGAAACTACCCAAGGTTGAAGACAGACTCATCAAAAACTAACCACAAGAAGAAAAAGATATAAAGGTAACTATATGAGATACGAGAGGTACTTAATTTGCTTGACTACAGCAATCACTTCATTGTGTATATTTATATCAAGATAAGTACATCAACATATCACATTTTAAACTTTAAATATATATAATAAAAAAGAAAATTTCCCCGAGGCGGGTGGATCACAATGTCAGGAGTTCAAGACTAGCCTGGACAAGATGGTGAAACCCCGTCTCTACTAAAAAACTCCAAAAATTAGCCAGGCACGGTGGCAGGGGCCTATAATCCCAGCTACTCAGGAGGCTAAGGCAGGAGAATGACTTGAAGTCAGGCGGCAGATGTTGCAGTGAGCCAAGATCGTGCCACTGCTCTCCAGCCTCACTCTGTCACCCCCCGCAAAAAAAAAGCAAAAAGAAAAAGAAAATTTCTCAGAGCTCAAACAGAGCTACAAATAGTTTGTATTTCTACCTGCCAAAATGGAAAAAAACAAACTTATAGCGGATTGAACATTAGACAGGATATTCAGAAAAGTATGGCCTCATGAGTTTGGAAAAATTAGCTCTACACTAATACCTCTCTGAAAATAAGCTTAGAAGCAAGACTTGGAAATACCAAACCTTTCCATTGGCTTAACTGTGTCCTAAAACAAAGCTAAGAAATATTTACAGAACACTTAAGTATCTAGCACTAAGCGTGATAAATACAATATTCAACATCTTAGAAAAATTACCAGTCATACAAAGAAGCATAAAAATATGAATTATTATAAATAAATCCACAAAAAGATATAGTTTCAGAAACAACATAGATGTTAGATTTAGTACACAAGTATAATAAAAAACTTATTGTAACTCTATATATTCTATCAGATAGCGAATATATGAGCATGTTAAAGGGAGAAGTAAAAAATTTAAAAAGCAAAATTAAATATCTAGAATAAACAACAACAGGCCGGGCGCGGTGGCTCAAGCCTGTAATCCCAGCACTTTGGAAGGCCGAGACGGGTGGATCACGAGGTCAGGAGATCGAGACCATCCTGGCTAACACGGTGATACTCCGTCTCTACTAAAAAAATACAAAAACTAGCCGGGCGAGATGGTGGGCGACTGTAGTCCCAGCTACTCGGGAGGCTGAGGCAGGAGAATGGCGTAAACCCGGGAGGCGGAGCTTGCAGTGAGCCGAGATCGCGCCACTGCACTCCAGCCTGGGTGACAGAGCGAGACTCCGTCCGATATGAAAAATACTCCATATGTAATTAACAACATACACATTGCAGAAGTGCACCTGTACTGACAGCAATAGAAATGACCCAAAATAAAACATACAAATGGGAGAAAAATAAAAATAGATAACACCGTAGTAAATTAACAGTGCATCAGTGAACTACGAGACAACTTTCAATGGCTTAATATATGTTTATAGTAATTGGAGACCCCAAAGGATAGAAATGATGGGGGTGGCCTAGTCTTTGAGAAATAATGGCCAAAATTTTTCTAATTTGCTGAAATATATAAACGTACAGACCCAAGGAGCTCAGCAATCCAAATCTCAATTACAAAACAGTATGAAGAAAACTACATTAAGATACATCATAGTCAAATTTCTCAAAACCATTGAGAATGAGACAATTTTAAAAGCAATAGGAAAGGACACATTACATACACGGGAAAAAAATATAACAATAGCAGAAGACTTCTGGTCAAAAAAAAGATGCAGCCCACAAAACAGTGGAGCACTATTTTTAAGGCACCAGAGGATAAAACTGCCAACTTAGAATTTTATGCCTAGAAAAAATACCTTTCAAAAATAAAGGTGAAATGAGCTGTTGTATTTCTTTCTGAAATACAACAGCTGGAAGAATTAATCAAGGCAGACCTCTACTCCAAAGAATGTAAAAGCATTTTTTTTTTCAGTCAGAAAGAAAATACCCAATGGAAATCTGGATCTATGCAAATTATTAGGTGCAATGGAAATGGTAAAATGTAGGTAAATAAAAAAAATCCTCTTGTCTCTTAAAAATCTATAAAAGATAATTGACTGCTTTAATGAAAGTAACAAACTTTCTGAGTGTTCTGAGTGTCCCATATCTAGATTAGGACAGTAAGTACATGGGTGTTCAGATTTCTCAAATCCTATCAAATTCTGAACTAAAATCTACACAGCATTTTTTGTGTAAATTATACCTCAAAAATAGTTTTGCTGGACAAGTGAAATAATTTTGTTATAATTTTAAATATATGGAATATCAGTAATACTAAAGTTCTATATTTTCATCTATTTATTCTTAATTTGTGGTATTTTATGTTATTAATTATTTTGAATCTGTTTCCTAATATTGTTTCATAAAATGTTCCAAAGTGTGTGAATGTTTTTCATTCCAACTATCATAATAAGATGTTAAGTTCAGAGAGAAAAATCAGTGAATAATTAGAACATTCTATGTAGACGGAATAGACTGCCACTGTCATACCCTCCAATTACAAAAAAAATCCATTGAGATTGGTCTAATTAATTATTAGTATTCCCAATTTATCTGTTTTCAGTTTAAGGTAGACAGATACTGGGGTTATCTGGTGTCTAAGTTAATGACTGCATTTGTTTCTCAATTATACCATGCCATGTGCAGTAAAAAAAAAAACCCAGGGAAGAAAGTCTTAAAATTTATTAGTAAAGATTTATATAATATGGAAAGAAGAACTTGGTTTTAAGGTATGTTAAGTTTTGCATGCAACCATGGAATTTCATTATTGGAGATCTTCCATAAGTGATTCTTTAGAAAAAGCCTTTTAAAAAATGTAGATCTTTCTTTACTGAAAACTGCAGATCCTTCAGATCTCAAATTCATTTGTGTGGGTGTGTAACTTTTTTTCAGCACTGCAGTTATTTCAACTGATCCAAATAGAATTACTCAAATCCCATTATTCAAATCAATCTTCCATAATGGAAGAAGACATTGTTAGGATTTCATTTTAAATATCTGAATCATAGGGGTCAGTTATTTTTGTGGAAATTGCTGTCTATCTTGTCGATGTCCTTCATGTGGATGCTTTTTATTTCTAGTTCAGCTAAGATATGGAGATTGTAATTTCTTTTAAATACCTACTAAATTACAACTGTTTTGTCAAAAATGTAACATGTTACATGTGTGCCACATTTAGCTCTGGCCTCCAATTCTTCCAAACACAAAAACTCTATTACTGGAAACTGTCAGTTGAACTGTTTCATAACTGTCAAATACATTGTTATTAGGGAACTTCAGCAACTATGTCCCTTTTGCCATATTCAGCATATTGACATTTCCTTTAAATCGAGGTGACAAGCCAAGTATAGATTTGGCAGTTATCTTAGGGATTTAATTTGTGGCAGCTGGAGATGCTGAATTCCCCATCCCTCATGTTGAAAAAATTTAAAACTCCTCCCTCTTTTGATAATCACACTAGCCTTCCACCTTGGAAATTTCTTTATCTCCAAATCACTCTTCCTGACTATTGGTTACACTGAATCTATTTAAATATCTGAAAATAGGAAGAAAATCACACTAGTGTGCATGATTGATAGCAAATGCATTTTTGCCCTATTTCTAAGAAATTATTTTACATGTGACATCTGATCTTTTCCCCTCTGCTCTAGACCAGAGGTTCCAGTCCATTGTTGGTTTTGTACCAGCTGCATCTGCATCACCTGAGAATTGGTTAGAAATGCAAATCTTCAGTCCTCTCACAGATCTACTACATAAGAAGGTCTGGAGGTGGGGCCCAGTAATTTGTGTTTTAACAAGTTTGAGAACCACTGATTTAGATGTGTAATACTGGCCAGGTGTGGTGGCTCAGAACTGTGTCCCAGCACTCTAGGAGACTGAGGCAGGAGAATGGCTTGAGCCCACTAGTTCAAGACCAGCATGAGCAACATAGAGAGACCTTGTCTCTGCAAATAATTGTATATATCTATTACATATATTTTATAGACATAATATACGTGTTATATAATACAACATAGGCCATCTCTGCAAATAGTTATATGTATACATATATATAATACATACATGTTACAAATATAATACACATATATATAAAATACACATATATAATATACACACGTGTGTGTGTGTCTGTTTGTGTATTAGCTGGGCATGGTGATGGGCACCTATGGTCCCAAGTACTTGGAAGGCTGAGGTGGAAGGGTCACTTGGAAGGGCAGTGGAGGCTATAGTGAGCCATAATCATGCTACTGAATTCTAGCCTGGGTGAGACAGTAATACTCCATCTCAAAAAAAAAAAAAAAATAAGGAGATATATAGTATTACTGTATCTCTTTACTCCTATCTCTTTCTTCAACTTCCCTCCTTTAACTTCAAGATATATATTTTGCTTCCCCAAACTTTATAAGGAATATTATTTAAATCTGTAAGCTTTAGTGAATGAATAAAGTTTTACCTGATTTTCTTGATTCCAAACCCAACATTTTCAGGGACATGTCTTAAATGATCAAAACTGTGCCCTGTTTCTGTCCCTGGATTATTCAACTGTGGCCAACAGATAGTAGTTTATATTTACCATAGCTTTTCTCACTGCAATCCTGTGGGCTATGAGAAAGAAAGGAGAAATATAAATTCCCAGAAGAACAAGGTAGATAGGAACATAATTCCAGAGAGACCAAGTCTACATTCACCAGAATCTGGAATCCCTATACCCTTAAAAAAACTCTCACCTTCAACTGGATCCTAAGGGCTTTATGAACATCTTTACATAGTACATTAACATTTCCTTCATGTATGGTTTGGTGCAGCTCCTGATTTTGGTTCCTGAAGAACTCAATCGGTAGTAATTGCTGATCTTAGTCTTTTTGTGTGTGGGTGTGTGTTTCTTTTTTAAAATTAAATTAAATTTAAAGTTCTGGGATAAATGTGCAGGGTGTGCAGGTTTGTTACATCAGTAAACGTGTGCCTTGGTGGTTTGTTGCACCTATCAACTCATCACATAAGTATTAAGCCCCACATGTACTATTTATCATAGAGAATTGACTTATAATCATTAGATCACACACTACTCCAGTGAGTTGGAAAATTCCCTCTCCATCAAAGTTAATATTTCATCATTAAGGTCCCCAAAGAATGATATCACTCTTTCTTGGTAGCTACTTCTTTCTAGAAACTTGAGACAAGTTTGTCAACGATGTTGGAAAAATAGTTGAGTGGTATGTATCACACACTCATTTCACTCCAATATGCTATCTCATTTAATATCTTAGAAATCTGCAGTAACGTTTCTCACATCTGGGATATACCTCGAGGAATTAGGTGCTGAATGAAACACAAAGGATTTTGCAGTCTTTGGAAATCATCTTGTGTGTTGAATAATATTGAGATGTTGTCCTGATTCAGTGATTTATTGAGTGACTTTATGTATGCTGAGTTATGTTGTCCCTGCCATGTTTCTTTATCATGAGAACAGAGATCATCCCCACAGTTTACTTTTTATTTATTTAACCTGGCTTTGTTATTTATCAGTATGTATTTATTCTTTATTATTTATCTCAGGAGATTCTTGCCTAGGAAGTTAGAGCTGCATGCATCTTTATTGTACATTTAAGAAATCTCTTAAAATACTCATCAAATCTACAAAAGAAAGTCTCAAACTATGATTTATGCCAAAGAATCTTTGAAACCATTACCCCATAATCCTTGCCTTACTCTGTTCATATATGTTAAGTTATTATATTATGGCCTTTCTTCAATCCTAACCAAGCCCTTGCACTGAAAGAACTGCCTTAAACCAGATGTAAAATCTCAGTAAATATACTTAACTTTAGTGTCCCACTCTGGGACATTACTAAGGCCCTAGAAAATTGCCATTTTCCAAAACTCAAATCTGTCTTAGTAAAGGTTATTTTGGTTAAGTTTGGGAAAGGCAGCATACATATGCAGCTAACACAACGTATTCAGATTGTACATTTATTCTCACTACAATGAGATGTACAGAGAAAATGCAGTCTCCATAATTAATTTGGTCCTAATTATTATACCCTATCTGGTGCCTTAAATATCCTTACCTCAGTTCTAGTTGATTTTATGAAACCACTGAGTCTCCAGTGGCTTTCATTTTGGACCATAGTAGTAATCTGGAAATGGATTCCTTCTCACCTGATGTCAGCACTAAAATCAACTAACTTCCAAGTATCCTCTTAGGGTGATCAGAAAATAATAAATTTTTCCCGGGAATAACAGTAGCATAAGTTAATGTTCCATTCTTCTTAATCTAATTTTACTGCTAGAATTTCATGACATCTGGTTTCTCAAAGAATGCACTTTTGAGAAACAATGGAAGAATGAGACACAGATTACCATTTTATAAACAACTAAGCTAGAGTCTCAGATCTGAATCAGGACTTTTTGATAAATATGTAATTGATAGATGTAACTTAGAGGTTAGTCTAGAGTTGTGATTCTTATTTCTCTCTCATGGTCTACCTCATGAGAACTGCTGGGGTATGTATGCCTACAGGGAGAACAGAGAGCACAAAGAGACGGCTCCAAGTGAATTCATTTCCTTGGACACTTGCAATGGTGCAAAGTCTAGAGAATGACTTGGCTGCCTTGGCAAGCTATCCTGACCCAAGTCTGAACCAGGAATCAGAGAGGGCATATTTGTATTTTAAGACATTTAAGTTTAGGCTGTTAACCACATCTAGTCCAATGAACCTCATTGGGTGGTAATTGTCGTAGGCAGAATAATAGCTCCCTGCAAAGATATCCAAGTCCTAATTTCTGGAACCTGTGCATTTGTTACCTTACTTGGCAAAGAAAAATGAGCTGCATATAGAATTAAGGCTGCTAATCAGCTAAGGTCAAAATAGAGACATTATTCTGGATTATGTGGGTAGGCTCAATGTGGTCATTAGTGTTCTTAAAAGTAGAAGAAGGAGGAAGAAGGAAAGGTCAAAGTTTTGATACCATGTGTAAGTGACTTGACCTGCCATAGATGACTTTGAAGATGCGGGAAGCATCCATGAGGCAAGGAATGTGGGTAGCCTCTAGAAGCTCGAGAAGACAAGAAAATGAATTATTTCCCAGATCCTACAGAAAACAAAACAGAACAAACAAAAAAAAACCATAGCCCTACCAACACCTTGATTTTAACTAATCAAGACCTGTGTTGGACTTCCATTATAAAGAACTGCAATAGAGTATATTTTTGTTATTTTAGCCACTAAGTTTATGGTAATCGATTACAGAAACAATGAAAACTAATATGCCAATTAAACTGTCAGCAACCCTTTCCTTGGAAACAAGTGGGTAAAGCAGAGAGGGGTATTGGTAATGGATGGGCAGAGGGGAATAAAGCAACACCTGCTCCATTCTGAATTAAGCACTCCTTTCTTAGAAACTTATATTCTTTGTACATGCCTCTGACACTCCAGTTATTACACGATGCTACAGATAGAGATACATATGTCTGATTGTCAATGAGATAATTAGTAATTTAATGACCAGCAGTATTATTATTTTTTCTTCTTAAGTTGCATTCGCAACGTTTAGTACATTTCACTTAAAATTATTACATATTTTTAATTTATTCAACAGTAAGTGAGCACCGTCTATGGGCTAGTACTAACAAAGGGGTTTGAAATGCAATTAAAAGCCCCCAAGAAGTCAACTTGTTAGCATCACTTGGAAGAGACACGTTATGCTGAAGTCATACATCACCTCAACATTTCAGTGGCTAACAATAGCAAATTTTTATTTTTCGCCAGTGACACATGAATAACATGGGTCAGCTTTGACTCTGCTTCATACATTCTCCAACCTAAACTGCAAACTGATTTGCAAGTCAAAATCCAGAAGTAGCCTCTTTCTACTGCCTTGCCACTCTCATGACAAAAAAAGAGGAATCATGAGTACCCTTGTACTAGCCCTAAAAACTTTTCTATAGGTAACACATGTTACTTTTGCTCACATTTCATTATTCAGAGCAAATCTAATTGCCATACTTGGAGCCGGTGGAACAAGAAATTATGATTATCTCCTAAGGAGGTGTAGCTAGTATTTGTGAAAAACAAACAAAACACACGTATAATCCATCGCACTACTACTCCAACTCTAGTATCTTTAAAGATTAATTCAGTTCTAGTTTTCTCCATGGAAAATGGAGATAATTCACTTGATCACCTCATCAAAACTTGATAGTTTAACCACAGTATGCTTTTCTTTTTTTAATCTAATAGAACCATATGCTGATCATATTTCGTTATTCTGGCAACACTTAAAATAGTTCTGGACATAAAAATGAGTACCGATAAATGCTTGTTTAGTGTTGAATTAAACATATATAAATATATACATATTAAACATATATAAATGTATATATTTTTTCCAAAAAGGTTAAATGCTATAAAATAAACCTCTTGAACTCTGGTGAGGCTTGACTTAGAAATAAGTCCATGGTGTCTTCATATTAGACAGAATGGAAAAAACAATATGGATACCATAAAGCAGATGCCTGTTTTATGAATGTCTTCTATAGACATAGCTGCAAGGCCACAGACAGGTTAATGATGACTATCAAGCACAAAGTAACTATGTGAAGGACAGTAATTTTCAATTGGGGGATAAGAGAGGACATTTAAATAATAATGGTATCATAAAAACTTGTATATATTTAGAGATGCAATAACAAGCTTCTAAGTAAAGTTTCTCACAATTGAAAATGCTAATGAGATAACTTGAACATCCTCAACCCAAAGACAGACACACACACACATACACACACGCACAGACACGCACATACACACACAGTGTATAAAAAACTTCTGATAAATAATTCTTGATTATCTAGTGTGGTAGGAAATCTGATATTCTGATAAAATGTAAAATGGATAATACATTTTAAAGAAAGTTACAATATAAAAGCAATTTCCAAGAATTATAATTCAATAAAATTCCCTGAATATTAAAGCTCAGCTGAATATAGTTTCATCCTATTTCAGAAAGCAATTTAAAATTGTGTAGGGCATTAGATATGTTTCTTATATTTGTAGCCTATTAAATTTTATAAGTTACTTTTCACATACATTTTCATTTGATTCTCACGACGACCTCATGAAAGGCGAAGCATTATTATGTCCCATTAGCACAGTTTATGACATATAATAGGCAATTATTAATAAATATTTGTTGTTGGAGTGAATGAATGGATTACTATGTCAGTTATGAGGAAGGTGAACTTAAAGGAGTTAACTGTTTTACTCAAGGAGACAGACACTGAAGCTAGGACTTTAGTTTTCTGAGAAAACCTTCTTTCTCTTCACCATGAATATGACCTCCCTTTGAATGTGAGCTCACCTTGTTCAAACGGTACATAGAATAGAAAAGTGTAAATTGTGTATTAAAATATAAATTGGCTCTAATCAAATCTCAAAGGCTATTGTTAAGTAAACTTTTTTTGTAAAATAAGTAATTTGACTTAGTATGTAAAGTTTATTTGTGCATTTGTGCATGCATTTAGTTATTTGAAAATTGCAGAACCTGTGTTCAGTGCTACCAATTATACAGAACACTGGCTCCCACCTTCTGTGTCATAGGCTGATAGGCAGTAATGAAGCCTAGAGACCTCATCTCAGAATAATATTCTTAAATGCACAAAATAAAATATGTAGGATTACAAAGGAGAGCAATTATACTTAAAATAGGTCTATCCATGTTGATAACCACTGCATAGATAGTTAAATTATGGTAATCATTATTATAATTATTGATAATTATCCATGATATTGTAATATTATACACACTATTAGGAGGAAAACAGAGCTAGTAATCCTTGCGTAATACCTATGCATTTATTCAAAGAGAAAACGAAGGTGAACATGTACATTTCACTGCTTAAAATTCCAAAAATACTGCACAGTTAAAATTTAATATTATGATGTTAAAGGTCGTGCTAAGGCAATAATTATAGATATTATTTCATACTCTTCTGTGTGGGTCTGAATTATTTATTTTATTTTCAAAACCTCCCAAAAGGGGAGAACGACATACATCCAACACTATTTTATGGATTTGTTGTGAAGGTGAAACATACTAATATATGGCAAGGCATTTTCAAATTTATATAATACTTAAAATGAAAGGTAAAATTGTATAGATTAAGCAATAAAGTATGAAATTTTAAAAAAACAAGCCATACCACAACACTTGAAGTTATGTGCCAGGATACGCAGAGTAGAATGAATGGTTCAATAAAACAGTTAAAGAAGTGTCATAAGACAGTCAGTGCATGTTTATTGTCAAGTGTGTGGTATCGATAACCAGGATCATTGGAGGCTGTAGTCCAAGAAATAAATATGATCTGAGATGGTAAAGTAATGCTAATTTAACAGGAAGTATTTGGAAGGAAGGAAGGGAAGGAGGGAGGAAGAATGGGAGAAGAAGGAGCAGAGTGGAGGGAAGTGAATGAGAGAGGAAGGAAAAGACCTTAGTCACAGGATTGTTAAGAAAATTAGTGACAACAATGGTAAGAAGCTTGAAGTGTATTTAATATTTAACAAACGATAGCTATTATTATAATTCTGCATCAGGCAGTCTTTGCAGGAAAACCTCTTTAGTTTACATCTGCCATAAAAAAAAAAAATATGTCTAGGTTTGTGTCATAGGGAAAGACCAAGTAATAAAATTTTTCATTAGCAATTATTTGTATGCAAGTGTTTGATTTCTACTCTAATCAGCTAAAACCACAAAGGGAAACTTATTTAAGGAATTAGAGTGCCTAATGGAACTCAAGATGCCACCAGAGATTTCAGAGGTATCTGCAAAACCACCAGGCAGGACACAAAAAGCTCCATGATGTAAAGAATCCACATTGTAACTATCGGCAGACTTGACAGCAGAGACATATATATCAAATCCTTTTTGTAAAACATGCTAACTGGCATTCATTGAAAATATGACTTACATCCCTTATGAGACTTTAGTGTTTTCCTAGGTTCAGAAACAAAAATGACTTATTTTTCTCCTACTTTGAGTCAAAGCCTCAGTAGAAATGATAGAAGTCACATACAATACACACCCAAAACCAAAAGATTGTCACATGTATATATATATATGTTTATATATATATATATAAAATATCTAGGTTTATTATATAAACTTGTAATAATTATATAAAAATATAATTATCTCTCTCAAACACACACACACACACACACACAAGAATCCTACTCTAAATTTCTCATTTATTACCACTCCTAGATAGTCACTCCTATTACAGTTGTATGAATCCTTCTGGATATGATTTTGCCATTAAGAATGTATGTCTGTTGTTTGTTCATAATTTTCTAACACTAACATTAAAGATGACTCACAATTTCCCATACATTGTGGTGTCTATTGTTAAGGTTTTAAAAATTATTATACCTTACACATCTTCTTAGGGCCTTATAATTCAAAATCATTCTTTTTTAAGCCTGCCTAGCTTCACAGGATGACTGAGCTATAAACTATTTAAGCACTTTCAAACTTATTAACATTTAGATATTTTTCCATGTATCTGTTACTGGATATTAAGTAAAAGTTAAAATACACAAGCACGTTGCCAATTTGACTGAAGAAAGAAACTCATTATTTAATTTGTACATGCCAATCATAAAAGATAGTTACAAACATTTTATTTTGTTTCTTTTCCTACTTCTGAGGATTACCTATTCATGTTCACAGGTCTCATAAAATCCTCAAATGACACTGGAAAAGCTGGAACATGGGAGCAGCCACATTTGTCAAAGATGCATAGGAGACAAGAGCATCAAAGGGCTCTCAAAATTGCAGGCAACCTTTTTCTCAGCCAACCAAACCCTAACGTGTCTATAGGAGGATTTGTAGAAACTGATTTAGGGTGATCCTCAGACCAATTGATATTTTCCCTCATGTTATGAATAAAATTTGGTAAATTTAAACACTTATTTCTACTTAATGAAATTAAAAGAAAAATAAGTAAAGTGAGTAAACTGATTTAATAGTCAATTAATTTCGAGGAGTTAAGTGTTCCTCTAACTGGATCAGCTATTTGTAGATCAACATTCATTCTAGGGCTTTGCTTTGGCATTGTAATATGACCTTATAGAAAACCTATAAACTATGTTAGTACAATCTTAAGGAGATGGCATCCCCAAGACATTGATACTTTAAATAAGACAGCAAAACCTATTAGACAAAGCCTCCTTAGTCGCCTTTTGTTTTTCTAATTTTGTGACTGAGAATGAGATAACAGCTATCATCATGGGAATAGGAAAAGCTTTCCTAAAAAGTAAAAAATATTTTACTGCATGAGGAACGTGTTTGCTGACATTTTTTTCCCCTTGGTCAACTAAACAAATTGGTCATTATTACGATCCATCCATTTGTGAGGAGAAACGAAGTTAGTTCAGTGGCAAACTGTTGTGTCCACACTTCACTTTATAAAGGGCCTAATGACCAGTAAGGTATAATAGCAGGACAGGAGAGTTTTGTTAAAGGTAACCTGTCTCTACACTGTCTATGAAAAACCAGTCAATATACCCCAGTGGAAAACATCAATCAGGTTAATTGTCTGCTTTATTCTTATTTTCATTCTATCTGACTTATTCTAATTGTAGATCCCCCTCTCAGGCTCCCAAAATAAGTGCTCAAACTTCTGATCATTCTATATCTCAACTGCCAAATTAGATGCCAGCTATTAACTGCTGCCATCTCTCCAGGTATCAGCCTGAACTGTTCTTTCACTGTCTGCAATTACGTCCCTTCCAGCCACCTTAGAATGCCAATGTTTTGTTCACGTTACTGAAATCTGATCACATGCCCAGTAAGTCTTAAGCTTCTACATTAAGTAGCTTACTCTGCTTGCCAAAATGATCACCCAATCAAAGGATCCAATGTTCTAGTTTGAGTAAAACCCAAAAGGTCTTGAAGGTTTGCATTAAGAGAAGTTGATAAATGGGTACAAATATACAGTTTGATAGAAGAAATAAGACCTACTGTTTGATAGATGAGCAGGGTGATCAGCAGCAGCTTGATAGAGCAGCAGTTTATAATTATCCATTGTGCATTTCAGAATAGCTAGAAGAGAATAATTCCAATGTGAATGTCTCCAGCATAAAGACATACATAAGATAATGGATATTCCAGGTACACTGATTTGATTTTTCCAAATTTATGAATGTATTGAATTATCACATATAACCTTAAAATATGTACATCTATTGCATATCAATAAAAAAATAAAATTAAGAAAAAGATATATTGGATTTAATTGCATAATCACTGATTTATTATCATGTAAATGTCATTACTCATGTAATTTCTTAAATTATGAGACCATATGTTATTTGTAATATGCTTTTCTCTATTTTTATTAAGATTTGACAAAGAATCTTCATATATAGCAATTCACCACTCAAATATTTCTATCCCTTCTTCAGAAATATTCTCTATTTTAAAAACATAGATTTACTGTAAGTAATGTGATAGTAAACATTTTAATAAATGTGATCCAGTGTCTTGAGCAGCACTGAGACAGATAATAAATGACTCACACTATCATAAATATGAAGGCAGTAATATTGGGAAAGTGACTGCTTTGGTTTTCTGTCATACCCTTTGATTGATGTTGGCACAAACTAAACCTTTTCCTCTCTCACTTTACTTTTTAAGGACATGAAAAAAATCACTTTAAAAAATTTCAACAGCTATTACATATTTGCCTTTGTCTCTACCTTTTAATTAATATTTTAATTTCAAATGTTTATGTTCTCTGGAGATTGTGCTACAGATATTCTTAATACCTTGTTGGGGCACTTGATCATTTTTAATGACTCTAAATTTACCATTCTTCTTTTGCCAAAATCACCTCACTTTTTCTTTTCTTTTCTTTTTTTTTTTTTCAGCCTCCCGAGTAGCTGGGACTACAAGGGCCGCCACCACACCTGGCTAATTTTTTTTTGTATTTTTAGTAGAGACAGGGTTTCACCATGTTAGGCAGGTTGGTCTCCATCTCCTGACCTGGTGGTCCTCCTACTTCGGCCTCCCAGAGTACTGGGATTACAGGCGTGAGCTACCGCGCCAAGCCGGAATCACCTCACTCTTACATGGGCGTTATTATTCTCTATCCTGATAGAGTCAATCTGTCCCTTGCAACTGAGAGTTCAAACAGAAAGGATGACTGACTTTTAGTTTCAGATTTACTCATAGATGATGTAAATAAACCTCCCACCACTGTGTCATTACTTGTTGCTTGGGAGAACACCTGACCCACCTCCACAGATTGATGTAACTGCATGTGTTACATTGCAGCTCAGGCCTTCTTTGTGCCTGTCCTGTCTGTGTGAAAGAACACAAAGCACCAAAGCAAGGTTAAAAGTAGTAAGGATTTGAAAGCTATTTCTGAAAAGATACTGCAAGTTAAGAAACTATTCAAAGTATATGGGACAGAGCAGTTACAAAGAAGGTGACTAGTTGGAGAATAGAAAAGGTTCATACAGCTAGGTTCAGTGAATGGCATGTAAGTGACAGTATAATATCAACAAAAGAATGATCTCTAGTGCCATCTTGTCTTGGATAAAATTTCAGCCTGGACTAACCATTTGACCTCAGATAAATTACTTTAATCCTAATAACTTGATAACCTTTTCTCTATGATAACAATGGTAATAATAGTACCTATCCCCTGAGATTTTTCTGAAAAATAAATGATTTCATAGACCATGCAATTAGACCAGTGCCCAGCACATAATAAATGCTACGTAATATTAGATGTTATTATCCTAACTCATATGGGCAACATTAGAAATCTAAATTTGTGTATTACTTTGTTGGCCTTGTGATGTTTACTTCTTAGAACATTATTTTTCAACACATACTACGGAACTTCTTGTTGGCAATTGTTAAAAATCCAGATCTCCACACTCACAAGCCATGTCTGCTCTGATACACAGTGGAATGTGAGACTGCAGCTAAATTTAATTCAGGGTGAAATTTCTCTCTGTCAGAACCATGTTGCATAATTCCTGTGGCATTTATATGAACCAACTAGGACATCAACCTTAGTATAGTCAATAGAAGATGGTGGGCTTATATCTGCAGTGATTTTGCACAGGGTTCTTCCCTCTTATATTGATGTTTTCAGTTGAATATAGCACACACCGAGGCAAGGAGGGAGAGAATAAAACATTTTCTCTACTCTTCTTTTTCTTGTATTTCAGCCAGGAGAGTACTTCCCTGCTTCCCAAAACAACAGCCACCACCGCAAAACTGACAGAATGTAAGCTGTTCTACACGTTTCTGATCTGGGTAAAAAGGGTTTGGCTCCTTAGATAATGCAGTTTCCCTTAGTCATGATCCAAGGTGAGCCACTTGCTTCAAATCTCTGGAAACCTCTAGCATTCAGCCTTTGAATGATAAAACAGGGCATCAAAGGAAAGCACATAGAAATTTCCATTGAAATATTTTTTCTCAATAGTATGGGAGGTGACAGAAACTTTGGTATTTAGACAATATATATTTTACTTCTGTTTTGGCTTGATAGAATGCAGTTAACAAAATGCAAGCCTTAATATTCTTGTGTTTATTTTTCAATAATCTGTCTTATAATTTCGCCTAGGTAAGACAAAAAAGTTCATGAGTTGGAGGTTTGCCTAGGACTAGTAGGGAGATCACCTAGCAGTGTGATATTCAGAAAGTCAGGGCAGAACTGTCTTAATGTCATAGGATATATTTTCCTAGAAACAAACACTTAGCTTCACATGAGAAACCAATATTTGGAAAGTCTTATTTCCTCTAAACTATTAAAGGTGTATTATAATATGCATTTTATTATATTACAATGTACTGAGGGAACATCAGGCCAGAATTCCAGATGAGCAATAGATATGAGAGGAAAAGAGAGTCAGGGAAGAGGAACAAGAGTGCATTGGCTGGAGAACTGAACCATTGCCTTTTCAAGATAATGCATTTATTTATCCCTTAAATTTGTCAAAAATTTACAATTGATAGACATGCAGGCAGGAGTTAAAATTCTGACTTCTCATTGATAAGCTGTAAACTAATGTTCAAACTCTCAATCAGGGAACTTTTGGGAGGAAGAGCAGTGTCATTGTCTTGAATGCAGAGGAGAGGTGTTAAGGTTATGATGTGAGAAAAGAAATGCATCAGCCCTTTGGGAGCAAGAAGAAAACAGCATTGACCTCAATTGCAAGGCATGTGGCTTAATTATGGCTTTAACTGTTAAAAAAAAAAAATGTGTGTGACTTTCAGCAAGCCATTTCTCTGTTCTCATTTATAAACTTAGGAAGTTGCACAAAATTACCTCCATGTAGAATGAATGAGGCCTTTTGGTTAAATGAATAGTTTGTGAAGGGGAAAAGAGTATGATACTTACACGTATCAACTCTTCTCATAGTTATCAAATAACTTTGAATGCATTAGATTGCTACAGGAAGAAATATTAGAGATAGATGTTATTGTATTTGAATGTAATTACATTTCTTAGACGAAGAAACGATTAGGAGAAAATGCTTAAAATGCTGCCTGAAGAGAAAAGAAAATGGAAGAGAGGGAAGACGAAAGTTCTGCTTAATAGTTTTTCTCTTTGCTTCCAAGACACCATATATCCTATGAGTAAGGGTTAGTGTTGGGAAAAATGTGCCTAAAGTCTTTTGGGATAGGATGAAAGGTCATGAAAGCAGTGGGAATCCCAAGAAAACTAAGCACTCTTTCATTTTTTTTTTTTTTTGTGACCTCAAGAGAAACAAGTGTGCCTCGATATTTTACATGATTGTCTAAGGGAGCTGCTATCCATGTCAGTAGAGAGAGAAAACTGATTTTTTTTTTTTTTGAGACGGAGTCTCACTCTGTCACCCAGGCTAGGGTGCAGTGACACGTGGTCTCGGCTCACTGTAACCTCAGCCTGCTGGGTTCAAGAAATTCTCCTGCTTCAGCCCCCAAAGTGAAAATGGATTTCAAATATTGACAGCACTCACTGACTTTCAAAATCAATTCAAAATCAAAATGTGAATTATATATTCACCAATCTTCATGTGTGTATGATTTCTTCTTGTTAATTATGCTTATTTAGGATAATCAGAAATTCTAGAAGTTCTGGCAGAAAATATTTTATATAATTAATTCCACAGAGAAATCATTAAAAAATGAACTGATGAAAACATGGATCAATAAACCAAAGTGAATAAAAACAATTTTCAAGAACAGATTTAAAAATTTGAGCCTATTTTTATCTATTCTTGGTTACATCAAACAGACATAAAGGGTATTTATACAAAAGTCTCATAAACGTTGCCCCATAGTGTACGTTATGATCCAGAGGATTGATTTTTTCAAACATAGCTGAATTTCTACATTGCCAAATGTGATTTAACACAAATAATTTTAATGGCTTACATAATAATGTGTGCAGTTCTGGATTCTGGGAATGTACATATATACACACATATCAATGTTATTCTAATACAGCTGGTATGTAGATGTGTATTTAGAAAATCCTGGGCTGGGGAATTTTCCAAATGCCATTCTCAGTAAAAAAAGATTTAGTTTAATGTTTCTTTCAAATTTCTATGTATTTCAATATTCTTTAGATTGCTCTGCTTAAAGAAAAGACCATATGATGTACCAAGAAATTTTTTACACTCCGGTCTAAGTAGCAGCAGAGCTTTAGGCTTCAGGTCCCACATTTGGAACTATGAATCCTGAATCCATGGTAAGTGAAGTGGAAGACGAAGAAGGGTTATGGTTTGGATAAGTTCAGGAGGTGCAGCTATTTGGTAATCAGATTTTATTGTCCACAGTAGTTTATATCTCTGAAATCAAACCATTGGTAAAATAGGAAAAATAAAAACCTTTTACGAAAAGATCCTCTAGTGTTACTGTATGTGTTGGTGTGTGTGTGTGTGTGTGTGTGTGTGTGTGTATATATGTGCCTGAGGAAGTGTTTTGATACCAGTTAGTTGTTTGCCATCTGAACAGGATGAAGGCTCTGAAACATCATTCTTATCTTGGGAGTAGTCATGCCTTTCACTTTGTGGAAATCCAACCTCTTTATGCCTGAGCTAGATGATGATCTTAGAAAGCGGTGTTCTTGTGTATATTTAAGGAATGTGGTGAGTTATGGAGGAAGAGGGAGGCTGACCAGTCATGATTATCTTGGGATGTCAATGGGAATGATCTATAGGACAATGGAAGCCCACAGAAGTACTACCACCTCACACAAGGGGGCTCAGATTTTAGATTGAAAGTCAATGGAATCAAGAATTTAATTACTGAGTTTATTAGTTATAGTTTGCTACTGAAACAAATTACTACACTTTTAGTGGCTTAAAACATCAACTTATTCTCTTACATTCCCAAAGTCAGAAGTCTGAAATGAGTTTCATGAGGCTACAATCAAGAGGTTTCCAAAGCTGTTTCCTTATGGATGTTCCAGGGAAAATCTTTCTTGAATCTTGCAGCTTTTAAAGGATGCTCCCATTTCTGGGATTGTGGCTGAATCATTCCAAACTCTGTTTTGTCATCACATTGCCTTTTTCGCTGACTCTGGCTCCTTCTGCATTCCTTTTAAAAGGACCTTTGTTATTAGATTGGGTCCGCTACGATAATACAGGATACTTTCCCCTATATCAAGATCTTTAGATTAAACACATCTGCAAAGTCTCTTTTGCTCATATAAGATAACATTAACGGGTTTTGGGGATTAGGAAATTGGCGTACTTGAGAATCCAGTATTATTATACCACACTGAATAATAAGTCAACACATCCAACTGATTAAACTTCAGCATCCTATTTCCCAAACTGATTTTCCTCCTGCTTTCAAGACAAGCATCTCTTTTCATGATACTTAGAGTATACATTTAATTAAAAATAACTCAGAAAACATGTAGAAGGAATTATTGTAATTGCAGATGGATGATAGTGAAAAACAAATGTTATATAATCACACTTACACAAAAGTGTAAATTACAGTGGAAGACTACTTTGTTTTCAGGTTTCTCATCCACTGAACTCAGCTGTGGCAAATCACTCTGCTCTTGAAAGTTCTACTAGTCTTTATTGGAAGCCACATATATATAAGAACAAAGTACAGCGAACATATGCCATCCATATGGGGAGCAGGGATGAGGTGGAGTGAAGTAGGGAGCAAATATTAACATTTAGGAATGAGAGTAGATTAATCATCTGAAATGAGTCAATCATGTAAGGGGTAATGTAGCCTAGACCATTTGTTTCTAGTAGTTATGTAACTTTGCATTTTCATATGTGATACTTTTGATTTTAATATCTGAGTTTGCTGATGAGGTAGCTTTCTAAGATGAGATGTTTACAATATTTTGTCAACATTTGCTTTTTAACTTAGACTCTTGTATGTTTTTAAAAGGTGAGTTTAATTAATCACGAAAAATGACCATTCTCAGCCGGCGTGTTGGCTCACACCTGTAATCCCAGCACTTTGGGAGGCCAAGGCGAGCAGATCATTTGAGGCCAGGAGTTCGAGACCACCCTGGCCAACATGTTGAATCCCTGTCTCTACTAAAAATACAAAATTTAGCTGGGTGTGATGCCAGGCACCTGTAGTCCCAGCTACTTGGGAGGTTGAGACAGGAGAATAACTTGAACCCGGGAGGTGGGCATGCAGTGAGCTGAGATCATGCTACTGCACTCTAGCCTGGGTGACAAAACAAGACTATCTCAAAAAAAAAAAAAAATCACCATTCTCTTGGGTCTTATAGATAAATATTTCTGGAGATTTGGATTGCATCTTGTCTCTAAGCAACTCTCTCTGGCATTACAATTAAAAATTTAAAGTCATCTAAAAATGTAAATATTTTTTAAAAAATAAAATTTCCCCAAATCAAATTGGAATATTTAAAAAATTTATAAATGTTCCATGTCCTTTATAAGTTGAGAAAAATTTTATTACCAATATGAATATTTTGTTTTTAAGACAAAAAGAAGTAATTTAATGAGAGCACTCCTTGATGCATTGTTGTGCACTCATTATTAAATTAAAGATATCATAAGATAAATTAAAGATTTGAAATCTAGGGTTTTTTTCATTTCAAACATCCTACCGTCACTTGAAGAAATCTTTTTTGTATTTATCTTGTCAGCTCTGAGTAATTACAGTAACATGCTGCACACTATTATATTAAACCACCAGAAGCAGTAGCACTTTGATCTTTTCAACAAACTTTGTTTTATGTCAGATGAACTACTAGGTCTTAAGGTCTTATCATAAAGTACTCAGATTATATATGTATGTATATGTACATGAATTCAATAAGGAAAAAAGTGGTAATAGAGCAAGTGTTTCTTTGATTCATAGTTAGCTGTTTTTGGTGCTAATGCTGTTTGCATATGCCAATCCTCTTAAACATAACAGGTATAAAGTAAAGAGGAAAGTGAACAAACAACAGATGTAAATCATAATTTGAATTTCCTAAATCCATTGGTAATTATTTTCTGATAGGTTTAGACATAAAAGGTTGATTTGGGGGGAAAAATAATATTGCTTTGTCAATAAGTGTGACTGAGTCTGAATTCAAGTACTGTCTCTCACTATGTAACTTTGTGTGGGACTTCAAACATTTTTCACATGAAAGTCTTTCATATAAATGAAAGAAGTTGGATTCGGTCATGTCTGTGGCCTCTTTCATAGCTTTAAAATGTTGTCACTTCTTTGTCAGACATGACCAATTTCTGCTCTTTTAGGTTAAAAATATATACTGATGATGACATGAAACAATTACTTAAGCCTCAAATAGAGAACATTTTTGAACCGAAAGATTTTGTTAAAAACGACATGTATGTAACTAAATTTCAGGTAGTTTGTGAGATTCTATTGGCATTTTAATTAGGACATGTAGAATGAAACTTTTGTAGTTTGAAAGTAAATAACCTGTGATTTTATCAGAATGTAGGTTCTCTTCGGGTAGGGATCACGTCTTGTATAATTTTCTCACTCCTTTATTTACTGATTGGTTTCTGTGCCCTTTGCCACCAACCTCATAATCCCTACTTCTCTCTTTATTTCATAAAACTTTACTTCAAGACATAGTTTTAAATACTTCTGCCCATTTTTCAGCCCATGTTTATATAATATTTGGTCTCCCCAGAAGAAAGAAACAACACAGCAAAGCTAAACATTTTAGGAAGCAGATATTCTTGTAAAGTAGGAATTTATGGCACAATTCTTTCTGCCTAATCCTTTCTATGTCTTCACTCATTTGACTGGTTAATACATGTGTGTGTAAATTCTTGTCCAAAGATAAATCTAGATCATTTCTAATAGCTATCATAAACTTTATTTGTAAGTGTTCTGCCATAGAAACTGAAATCTATACCAATGAATCTGCATTCCAATGGTTTGTGACACCCTACCCTCAACTGGCTTCTCTAACAGATTTGGTAACCTGCTGGAATTTAGCCTCAAAGTCCTAACAATTGATTTCTTTACTGTAATTTCTTTCCACAGATTATTAGCTGATGGAGCAAGTGTCACAGGGAAACTAGCTTAAGTGAAAGACTGAAAAGGAAGAAAATAAAATCTACTGATGTGTTTATTTGTTTTTAAAAATATAAATTATTCTAAAAAACATCTAAAATTGATGAAAAGGAGCTAGATACTTCTCAGTTTTATCATTCCACCCAATTAAATTTTGTAATCTTTAACTAGGTTCACCTTTAATTCTTTACAGAGTCCCACATTACCTGTGTTACCTGGATTAGTCCCTTAAGCCTTCCTTGCTTCACTTCCCAGCTCTACCAGAATCCTTGGCTGAATGGTTCAGTCTGCATGCCAGCAGATACTTACAGAATACACAAGCTCTGTCCTCAGCCAAGCTTTTCTCTGACTAAAGCCAAATCCCATCTTTGATTTATAGTTAATAACCATTTGTGACATGACCAGGTATTTTTAAATAAAAAAAGTAAGAAAGACATAAATTAAGCAAAGAAGGCAGATTATATCATTTTGTAGAGCGGACTTTAGTATAGGCACATCAGGTAATAAGTTTCACAACACACTAGAAAATTACCCGGCGAGTCTTTAATTATTACGCCAATACCTAAATTATGAGTTTATATTATTGATCACTTAGGTATTAACATTTGTAGTGTGCTGCTGTACCTGATAGACTGATTGTTATATTGAAAGAAAAATCAGCTCTCTCAACATCTGAGAAATTTTAATATATAGTTTTCATCACTTGAGCATTTTCCATTCTTTTTCTGAGGGCTCAGAAATTCTCTGTCTCATCAAGTGAATGGATGTCCACAAGGTTTGGTTTATCCAGTGGTTTGTGACACCCTACCCTCAACTGTCTTCTCTAACAGATTTGGTGACCTACTATAATTTAGCCTCAAAGTCCTAACTGTTGATTTCTTTACTGTAATTTCTTTCTACAGATTATTAGCTGATGGAGCAAGTGTCAAAGGGAAACTAGCTTAAATGAAAGACTGAAAAGGAAGAAAATAAAATCTACTCATGTTCATTTGTCATTTGTTTTTAAAAATACAAATTATTCTAAAAACATTTAAAATTGATAGAAAGCTGAATCTGAAATGAGATTCACATACCTGAGAGGTATTAGGGAATACACTTGGGATCGATATTGGTGAGCAGAAAGAAAAGAAGCAGAGTTTGATATAGGAAGAAGTTGAACTCTGATAACCTCAGTGAAGGGCCTGTGGTGGTCTCTGAAGTTGGAATGACCCTGCAGACTTTTCATGAATTTGGGCAAGAGACCCCATGCCAATCAATATTTAATGTAGGCTGCTCTGGAAGTGGATATGACCTTGGAAGGGGCAGCTCATATCAGCTAAGACAATTCAGAACATTGATATAGCTAAGACCTGAGAGCCAGCAGCAATCCCAGCAACAGGAAGAATAAGTTCTTCCATCCTGAAGAAGGACCTGGGCAGCACATTACAGAACCCACTACAAATATCTTTGCAAAACAATATAAACAAATATCTGGGAATCAATGCTGCTCCTCTGCTTTGTAGCTGAAGCCTAAAATACCTCCAGGAAATATTCCCTCTCACTTTGTTTCTCCTTTGAAATATGGCTGCCAAAGTAGCAGCACATTAAGTCACTTATGTTTATAAATAGAAACATCTGTTATGTCTCTCTGTAAGGAGAATGACTATGATCATAATGGACATCTCTTTGGAAGGACATAATAAAAAGTGAGAAGGGAAAAGGAATGACCAAGTTAAGAGATGAAGGAGGGTCCTTTCAAATCATGTTTTGCATAATTGTCTGCAACTAAGTCAATGAATAAGTCTTGGGTAAGTTGCTTAGAATCAATCATAGGATATATATATAATTATCTATCTATCTCTCTATCTATCTATCTATCTATCTATCTATCATCTATCTATCTATAATAAAGGACTCTAAATGATACCCTCTAAAAGCATCACCATTTGATGCTTCTCTAAATAAATTTTGTGCTTTTTATCTTTTCTGTGTTTTTAAATACCAATAGTGAAGGAAAGACAGTGCATATTTACAGGACTGAATTATCCATCTATCTATCCAGCTATCGATTAAAGAAATACTTGCTGAGAATCTGTTAGATGGCTATATACCTGTGCAAAGTGCTTGGGATACAAACTTGTTAGTCACTATCACAAGGAATTTACTGTCTATCAGTTGAGAAAAGAAAATACAATGGAAAATGAGGAGAACTGCACTAGAGGTGTGTACATGTTTTAGTGGTGACTAGAAGAAAGCCTGTGGAAAAGTAGAAAGGTTGACACTATAGCTGGAACTTAAACTTGTAATTACAAGAGAGTGTTTGAGGCAAAATAAGTAGAATGTATTAAAAAAAACTCTCCTAAGTTATACTTGTTTAAAAGTTTCTCTTCATATTAAGAATATTAAAGTTATATCTATCTCATAATGTGTTGTATATATGGAAGAAAATATAATCCTATGGGAGTATTCTACTAGAAGTCCCTAAGCAGAATAGTTGGGACAAGCTTTGCTAAATGGCTTTCACTTTAGTTTTGTGGACAGCTGTTATACAGAATCCTTATCAGCTATGTTATATTTCATTTACAACTCCCACCAAATCAATTTTTTAATGTCACCCACTAAGTCTAAGTTTCCCTATCTGAAAAATAAAAAGATTGTTTGAATGGTGACAGTGATTCCTTTGAGGTTCAATATCTTGTAAGTCTACTTTAAATCTACACAAAGAAGGTCTTACATCTTTCTTTCCATGAAGAAATCTGTGTCTTTCGCTTCTTTTGATTCATTGTAGGCACCAGACATAACAGAAATAATGTAAAATCATAGACTGAACAAGTCTGTGGGATGTATTTGAATATTATCATTTGGTTGCACAAAAGGCAACTTCACACTTATTTTAAAACTGTTTCAAGTTGTTCAGTGAACACAAACAGTCTAGATTTCTATTCCATGTCCTTGGTCCCTACCTGTGTCTTTCAGCAGCTGCAATGACTTCTTTATGTCATTGAATGTGTTGCAAGTCCGGTAAAAAGGATTTCTTTAAAGGTATGAAATTATTAGCAGAGTAAATTTTACATATCAACACCGTAGGTAATTCACTTAATTACCTATATAAGGTAAGCAAAATGGAAGGAAGGAAAGAAGGAAGAGAGGAAAGGATGGAAAGAGGACGGGAGGCAGAAGAGGGTTGAAGAAAGGGAGAGAGGAAAAAGGAAAAAAACAAAAGAAGGAAGAAAGGAAGACAGGAAGGGAAGAACTTGAACAAATAGACATGTGAGTTTAGCAAAACTCGAAGAAATCATTACTGGATTTTTGTATACACTCACTTTTATATGCTTTAGAAGTGGTTATGGCCGGGCATGGTGGCTCATGCCTGTAATCCCAGCACTGTGGGAGGCCAAGGCAGGTGGATCACCTGAGGTCAGAAGTTCAAAACCAGCCTGGCCAATATTGTGAAACTCTGTCTCTACTACAAACTACAAAAATTACCCGGGTGTGGTGGCAGGCATCTGTAATCCCAGCTACTTGGGAGGCGGAGGCAGGAGAATTGCTAGAACCCTAGAGGCCGAGGTTGCAGTGAGCCAAAATCGCGCCACTGCCTCCAACCTGGGCAGCAGAGGGAAACTCTGTCTCAAAAAAAAAAAAAAAAAAAAAGTGGTCATTAGTAATGTCAAGTTTAAACTACTTGAACAAGCTTCAGTGAAATATCTCATCAACATACACCTTCAATATGTATCAGCTTGATTATTTTTACCGTTAGTTGATGTTTTGAAAGTCAAAGATAGGTTGATTTTTTCCATCTACGTATCTTAAGTCAAAATTAATAAATTGAATTGTTCTTTATATTTAGATGGAATCCAGTTAGGCATTTGTAAATGGGAAAGCCTCTCTCTGAACTCACAAATGTCATAGACATATTATATTATATATATTTTGGCCTCATCTAAATACAGAGCTATACTCTGTAGAATCAGAGGTCTAGTGTATGTATTGCATTTGTATCTAATGGGCTGAGATGTGTTCAGTTAGCCAAGAGCATAACTTAGAATAACATCCTTAATTGATTCAATTCCTCTCCTTGTGATTCATTGTTAAACATCTGTGTGATAATGGAAAAACTCTGAGACAAAGTTTTAAGTTGAATTGGAATGATAACAGAGATATGGAAATTCCTATAGAAACAAAATTTTTTACCTGTTGGGCAAGTATCTTGTAAGTAGTTTGTATTAGTTCACTCTCACACTGCTAATAAAGATGTACTTGAGACTGGGTAATATATAAAGAAAAAGAGATTTAATGGACTCACAGTTCCACATGGCTGGAGAGGCCTCACAATCATGGCAGAAGGTGAAGGAGCAGCAAAGGCACATCTTAAATGGCAACAGGCAAGAGAGTTTGTGCAGGGGAACTCCCATTTATAAAACCATCAGAACTTGTGACACTTATTCACTATCATGAGAAGAACATGGGAAAATCCCACCCCCATGATTCAATTACCTCCCATGAGATTCCCTATTTAATAAACGGTGTTGCGAAAACTGGCTGGCTATATGTCGAAAGCTGAAACTGGATCCCTTCCTTACACCTTATACAAAAATTAATTCAAGATGGATTAAAGACTTAAACGTTAGACCTAAAACCATAAAAACCCTAGAAGAAAACCTAGGTAATACCATTCAGGACATAGGCGTGGGCAAAGACTTCATGTCGAAAACACCAAAAGCAATGACAACAGAAGCCAAAATTGACAAAGGAAGGGGAGCTTGAATAATGAGGTCAGAAGGAGGCTTGCAACCATAACGAATCTATAAATTTAAGAAATGCAGGCTATTTGAAAGAACTTCAGGCCCTCTCTGACTTCTGTTTTGAGTTTGATTTGACATAGTTATCTTTTATCCAAGCATGGGTGTTACTTTGATATGGTTGCTTAGGCTTGTAATCAGACAAATTCCCATACAAAAAGGGACATTTATTCTTTCCTCTTTTATTGAAAAATTTGCAGCTGTTCATTTACTTCCCAGTTACACAGCATGCCTTCATCTAATTCTTAGTAGTTTCTTTAAAAATTTTGCCTCTCTTAATAGAATTAACATAATATTGTTCCCTTCTTATTCAAGTAATCTGGGCTTTTTATGCATGGCCACAGCATCTATTTATCTTTTCATTTAATTAGCAGTCTCCACATACATGTTTATAACATGTAGAGAGCTTTAAATGAACGTCTCAACACTAGTCTGGATAAATTGAACTGCCTTTAGAACCTCGATTCCCTTATGCTGAAAGCAAGATTTTTTTCTCTGACTTTTTAGTCACTTGAGTTTTCCTGGGTAGTCTCTTCATTAAATATTTTACATTCTTGGAGGCCATTTCACTGCTTTGTGATAGCCGAGTGGCGCAGATAATCACATAATTATTTGGGGGGTAACATTAAATATGTCAAATAATTCTTTCTTTCTTTTCTTTTTTCACTCCAAATTGTTTAAACCAGTGAACTTGCTCTGGGAGCACTGAAACAGCAAATTTCAATACAGGAGTTAAATACAGTATCAAAACTCATCTATGCAGCGCTTTGAGTTTCAAACTCTTCCTAAGCTGTGAAACCATTTTTGCCTTTGGCCAACATGATTGAGTTATTTATTTATTTAATTTATCAATACTTATAAAACACATTTATGCCAGGTTCTCACCTAGGGACTTCATAAATTAACTAATTTAATCTCCCTAACAAAGCTATAAGGTAGCTGCTTTGATGACTTACATGTCATAAACAAGGATGCAAATTATATTAAGTTTTTTGTTTGTTTGTTTTCTGTTTGAGACAGAGTCTCGCTTTGTCATCCAGGATGGAGTGCTATGGCGGAGTCTCAGCTCACTGCAACTTCCACCTCCCAGGTTCAAGCTACTCTCCTACTTCATCCGCCTGATTACCTAGTACTACAAGTGCCTCCCACCACACCTGGCTAATTTTCTTGTGTTTTCAATAGCAGTGGGGTTTTACCATGTGGGCCAGGCTGGTCTAGAACTCCTGGCCTCATGTGATCTG
>NW_012112919.1:3268390-3273899 GCF_000951035.1 Colobus angolensis palliatus | reverse complement strand
CACATTTATGCCAGGTTCTCACCTAGGGACTTCATAAATTAACTAATTTAATCTCCCTAACAAAGCTATAAGGTAGCTGCTTTGATGACTTACATGTCATAAACAAGGATGCAAATTATATTAAGTTTTTTGTTTGTTTGTTTTCTGTTTGAGACAGAGTCTCGCTTTGTCATCCAGGATGGAGTGCTATGGCGGAGTCTCAGCTCACTGCAACTTCCACCTCCCAGGTTCAAGCTACTCTCCTACTTCATCCGCCTGATTACCTAGTACTACAAGTGCCTCCCACCACACCTGGCTAATTTTCTTGTGTTTTCAATAGCAGTGGGGTTTTACCATGTGGGCCAGGCTGGTCTAGAACTCCTGGCCTCATGTGATCTGCCTGCCTTGGCCTCCTAAAGTGATGGGATTACAGTTGTGAGCCACCTCACCATGCCTGTAATACTGATTTTAAAGCAGAGACCATGTTGGAGAATAAGGGGCTCACTCTACACACTGACTTTTGGTGCCAGTTCTTTCATATTGAGTACCTACTTTTGTTTTGAAAGCTTTATGCTTGCCTTGTTCCTTATCTGATGCTCCTGACCTCTTTTACAAGCTGCTCTAGAAATGGAGACACATTATTTTTGTTCCTCCTTTATACTCTATCCTAGAGAGATCAAAGTCTTGTTCTTGATCTCCAGGCTATGACTGACTGAAACCCTGCTTTCTGGTATCAGGCGTCACTGATGGAGCCCTTGTATCTATACAGGAGTTAAAGTAAAGTACGTGCTTAAGCATATGCTTTTGTTTAGTTGCTTTTTCAGGATGTGCAATTATGCAACTTTCTGTGCTACATTCACATTAACCACTCACCTGCAATGTTACCAGCCATCTGCCACCATAATCCTTAAATACTGTGTTCTAGCTACTTGACATAACAGATCTTCATCCTCTGTGTGAAGATAGACCAGTTGTGTTCCTTGGGGGTGGGTAAGGTGGGGGAGAGATGAACAAGACACTTTGTATTCAAATATTCAACCTATGATTTAATGAGTGCCAATGGCTAAGTCTCTTAATCTAATTCTCAGAACCTTGGCTTCTCCATTTATAAAATCCAGATAAAAGACTATACATATTCATTAAAATTCTCCTACAATGTTAGGTATATGTTTTTATCATTTCTGGATTTTGTCAACTCCAGTTTTCTCCTTGTATCTAAAATAAAATCTTCCATGGCACTATGTTAGCAGTATTGATAGTCTCACAATTTATGGCCATAATATTGAATTAGAAGTCCATTATCCAAGGAGTGCCTTGTTTTTGTATTCATACAACTGTCTTCTCTTCAGAGTAAGAATTTAGGAGATTAGTGCTAGGGTAAAACAGAAAGCTGATATGTAAAATGGAAACAACTAAAATGTGATTTTCTATTATTCCAGTTGCAAGATTTAATAACTTATATCTCTATAAGGATAAACATTTAATCTGTTTCAAAACTAAGGACATTTTGAAGAATCTGAAAAAGCAATCATCATTCATTTCCTCAACAAATATTTGGTTGCATTTTATGTACCTCATCAACTACATGAAAAATGCTGCTTTACAAAACACAACAGGAATATTTCTTTCTTTTTTGCAATAGTCTAATGAACAAGAAGTCACTTAAGTAAGTCAATGAAAAAGTAATGAATTTTTATCACAACGATGATGGATAAAAATGAGATAAATTATGAGGGGTTCTTTTTAAACAGGGTGATTAGGGAAGATGTCTGAGGATGACATATTTAAACCCTGATATTAGGAAGGAGAAAGATCAAATCATTCACAGGCTAGGTGGAAGAACACTTTTGGTCTTTATCTTACCAAATAGTGTTTGGCATAAACTTTTACTCTCCATTTCACAAGAGACTCATTTAATTGGCTTCCTAGATGCCACACCCTCCTCAAGATTACTATGAAACAATGTTAATAATTGCAACCAGGACATTTTGCTTTATTTAAACACATATCCAATAGCTCACAATACTATTATCTTCTGATTTCTTGGCAATTTTAATTTACATGTTAATAATTCTTCAAATGTTCCTGTTTCTCATATCCTTAAACTCGTCTCTTCCAATGATTGTATCCTTCATCCTACCTACAACATAGCCTGCATTGTTATTAGCAGTATTACCAATCCAGTCATTATTTTCATTTCATACATTCTATGATATGACTAGTATCTCTGGCTTTTCAGTTTTCCCCTTCTAGGATCTCAAAACCAATAATCCAAGACTGTATCTGAACTGTGTTCGTAGTCCCTCAGATCCTTGCTGTCTTCAATTTCTTCCTTATTCAGCTCAAAATCCAAGCTCAAAATCAATATTAGTCATTCCATTATGTGTCTGGAACTCCTCCCCAGACAATCCATCCTTCTCAACAAAACCACAATCCTGATTAAATCTAAGTTTTATTTTTCACTCTTGAACTCAGACAACTTCAGTACATTGGAAAAACAACAACCACATTGATTGGTCTCACTTCAAATTCAAGACCACAGATCACAGGTGATGCTTTCATGTTAACATGCATTCATACTTTATATACTTAATTCATTCACTTTCTTATGCTAAAATATATACAGGTGTGTACTACTTGCTTGAGAAATAAATTATAGTATGTTCTTATAGCTAGAAAGAAGGCCACAAAACCAGATAAACATTTTATAGGATGCCATTTTCCTCCATATAAGAAATAAAGTCATTTTATTTTTTGCTTTTTTGAGTTTCATTTTATTTCAAATGTGCACAATGACTAGTGGTTAATAAAATTTTCATTAAAATGTGTGCATCTAAAAGAATGTACCGAAATATCTCAAGCTACTGACAATAGAATATACAGAGTTAAATAAAGCCACACAAAGATTATTGCTCTCAGCGAATGAATGGCTTGGGGAAAAAAATAAAAATTGCAGAAAATATTACAAATCCTTTACCTAGTAAAAGGATACACAAACTCTACATGGGCTATTTACAAAGTATCAACTTGTGTCCCTGAGATTCTATGAAAACCCTCAGTTAATTACAACATGGATCTCAGCTCTACCCTCTACAATGAAATAGGTTCTTGCCTACCAGGATTAGGATTTTAGATATTTAATGTTTTCCTGGTCTGCAAAATGCAGTAGGGAATATGTACCAACAGGATAAAAGAGATGCCTTCAGATAATAGGCTCTTAATCCCCTCCTTAGGACTTTAAATTAGCCCTAGAGTTTTCTTTGTATTTGTCCCTACATCTTTAAATCCTGGATAAGTATCAAGATCTAGAAATGTGTTCATATGCAATAAGGAAGAATAATTTTCTTGTGGAACATTCTGTATTAGTTTGTTTTTTAATTATTCTAAGGAACTATCTGAGACTGGTTAATTTATTTAAAAAAAAAAAAAAAGAGGTTTAATTGAGTCACAATTCCACAGGCTGTACAGGAAGCATGGCTAGGGAGACCACGGGAAACTTACAATCATGACATAAGACAAAGAGGAAGATGGCACATCCTACATGGCCAGAGGATGTAGAAGAGAGAGAGAAGGAGGAGGTGCTACACACGTCCAACAGCCAGATCTTGTGGGAACTCTATCTCAAGAACAGCAAGGGGTTGCCCCCACGTTTCAATCACCTGCCACAGTCCCCTCCTCCAACAATCCAACAATCGGGAAATTACAATTCAACAAGAGATTTGGGTCGGGACACAGAGCAAAACCATATCACATTCCTTCAATTTTTTTCATAGACTTACACTGAATGTCTTGATTTTGTTTTCTTTCTACCCCCTCTCCTCTATAGGCACCCAACATTCTGAAATACTTCTTGTTGCTTTTGGTTTAGATTACCTGCCTTGAAGAAAGCAATTTATTACCTTCACACACACTAAAATGTTGGAGTGATAGTTTTATGTGTTTCAGAAATGTTGAATTCTTAAAAATTTATGGATTAAAAAAACTCTAAAATAGAAGAAATTCTTGAAATTTCAGGCACTTAGGAGACAAAGCTCTGGCTTTCACATGTAAGTTGATGGTTGGATCAGTTTGCCTCTTGATATAGACAAGAGAGTGAGAAACATGTGTTCCATAATCCAGAATTAAAATATTTTCTCACATAGGTCTGAGATTTACAGAACATCTATAAAGAATTTAAGATAAAATTAATTTTAAGAGGGACACACCCAAGATGGCCGAATGGGAACAACTCTAGGCCCCAGCTCCCAGAGTGAGTGACACAGAAGACGGGTGATTTCTGCATTTTCAACTGAGGTACCGGGTTCATCTCACTGCGGAGTGCCGGACAATCGGTGCTGGTCAGCTGGTGCAGCCCGACCAGCGAGAGCTGAAGCAGGGTGAGCCATCACCTCACCTGGGAAGTGCAAGGGGGAAGGGAATCCCTTTTCCTAGCCAAGGGAAACTGAGACACACAACACCTGGAAAGTCGGGTAACTCCCACCCTAATACTGCACTTTACCAAGGGTCTTAGCAAACAGCACACCAGGAGATTATATCCCACACCTGGCCTGGAGGGTCCCACACCCACGGGGCCTCCCTCATTGCTAGTACAGCAGTCTGAGATCTAACCGCAAGGCGGCAGCGAGGCTGAGGGAGGGGCGCCCGCCATTGCTGAGGCTTAAGTGGGTAAACAAAGTTGCCACAAAGCTAGAATTGCATGGAACCCACAGCACCTCAAGGAGGCCAGCCTGCCTCCGTAGACTCCTCTTCTGGGGATGGGGCATAGCAAAACAAAAAGCAGCAGAAACCTCGGCAGAGATAAATGCCCCTGTCTGATAGCTTTGAAGAGAGCAGTGGATCTCCCAGCATGGAGGTTGAGACCTGAGAACGGACAGACTGCCTGCTCAAGTGGGTCCCTGACCCCTGAGTAGCCTAACTGGGAGAAATCCCCCACTAGGTGCAGACAAACACCTCACACATCACACAGCTGGGTACACCCCTGGGAAGAAGCTTCCAGAGCAAGAATCAGACAGCAACACTCGCTATGCAGCAATATTCTATCTTCTGCAGTCTCCACAGCTGATATCCCTGCAAACAGGGTCTGGAGTGGACCTCAAGCAAACTCCAACAGACCTACAGCTGAGGGTCCTGGCTGTTAGAAGGAAAACTAACAAACAGAAAGGACATCTACACCAAAACCCCATGAGTACGTCACCGTCATCAAAGACCAAAGGCAGATAAAACCACAAAGATGGGGAAAAAGCAGTGCAGGAAAGCTGGAAATTCAAAAAATCGGAGTGCATCTCCCCCTTCAAAGGAACACAGCTCATTGCCAGCAATGGAACAAAGCTGGATGGAGAATGACTTTGATGAATTGAGAGAAGAAGGCTTCAGTCGATCATACTTCTCGGAGCTGAAGGAGGAATTACGAAACTAGCGCAAAGAAACTACAAACCTTGAAAAAAGAATGGATGAATGGATAACTAGAATAATCAATGCAGAGAAGACCTTAAAAGAACTGATAGATATGAAAACCATAACACGAGAACTA
>NW_012112919.1:3265003-3265420 GCF_000951035.1 Colobus angolensis palliatus | reverse complement strand
AAAAGAGGGAATCCTCCCTAACTCATTTTACAAGGCCAACATCATCCTGATACCAAAGCCGGGCAGAGACACAACAAAAAAAGAGAATTTTAGACCAATATCCCTGATGAACGTTGATGCAAAATTCCTCAATAAAATACTGGCAAACTCAATCCAGCAGCACATCAAAAAGCTTATCCACCATGATCAAGTGGGCTTCATCCCTGGGATGCAAGGCTGGTTCAACATATGCAAATCAATAAATATAATTCAGCATATAAAGAGAACTAGAGACAAAAACCACATGATTTTCTCAATAGATGCAGAAAAGGCCTTTGACAAAATTCAACACTGCTTCATGCTAAAAACGCTCAATAAATTCGGTATTGATGGAACGTATCTCAAAATAATAACAGCTATTTATGACAAACCCACAGC
>NW_012112919.1:3252635-3263045 GCF_000951035.1 Colobus angolensis palliatus | reverse complement strand
ATTAGGAGATATATCTAATGTAAATGATGAGTTAATGGGTGCAGCACACCAACATGGCACATGTATACATATGTAACCTGCACGTTGTGCACATGTACCCTAGAACTTAAAATATAAAAAAAAATAATTTTAAAAAATTAAAAATATTTTAAAAACAGAATTAAAATGTTTTTTATCTAATATTTCAATGTATTTCCTCCATTGCAGAATAAGCTAAGTCTTAGTCATTTTGTCCTAGACAAATGAAGTCTGACTGCGTGTTCTTGTGGTCCAACAGTGAGATGCAGACACACCGAGAAATAAGAGAGTTTATTGCTACACCTGGTTACAGGGAGAAGGAGTAACTCTACAGACCAACTCAAAGCTGCAAGTTTTTTCCTTAGCTTGTACATACAATTCAAACTTTATGCCTGTGTGAATCTAGTCTTATCTAATCTAATCTAAACTATGTGTCTAGGGTAGGAAAGTTTCTTAGGATTTATTCCTTGATGAATGAGGATGAGAAAGTCTAGGTGCGTTTTTAATGCTTTGTTTTTGTGTTCCAGCCCTGGTGCTCAGGAATCAGTTTCTCTAGTTCTTTAATGTTTGACTTGTACATTCATCATTACAACAAAGGTTTTATGGAGACTTAGCTGCTTGTGGCGATCTGGCCTGCCACAATTGCGTGTTATTTTATAAACTGCAACAAATTTGAACCATGCGAACTTCAACGTGCCAAGAAGTCTCTCTTCAGGATGTCTTCCATTTAGATGCTGATATGTCCCCACATTCTCCTGCCTGAGATTCTACCTCAGATAGGGTGGTCCATCATCTCAGTTTCTGAGGGTGTTCTGCAAACATGGGACCTCAGTGCTAAAACAGAAACAAAATTCAGGCAAAGAGAGAATGTCCTAAGAAAACTGGGACTAATTGGTTACCCCAATTTTCCTTAAAGCATGTGTTTGTACCTTGAATATTGTGCTTAGAATTATATATCTGAACACAGGGTTAGCCTATTAGTTTTAAAGACCACTCAAAGAGAAGAGTAAAGGAAAAGAACAGTAATGCAAGCTTTTCTACCCTAGGCTACTCTCTAACTCTGCCCAAACTCCTGAAATTGATTTTGTGGGGAAACAAAATGACTCAGTAGCAAGACAATCAATTTCAGAAGTTTTATCATGATTTCTTGTATCTATACTAGCTTGCTCTTGATTTTTCTCTAAGGATTTACAACAAACTCTCTGAATCTCAATTTTTAATCTAGACCTCTGCCAACCACATGATGTATCAGGACAACATAAGCCAACAAAGTCAAGAGTCTAGGCTTTGGAGACAGACAAATCTGAAAATGAATCTTGTAAGAGCCCTTTTTGGCTTATACAACTCTAGACAAGAGAGTCTGTCTAACAGAACTGTAATTACCTCACCTTTTAATGTCTTTTCCTATGAAAATGAAGAAAAGCACATAAAACTTCTAAAACATAAAAGGTTCTTAGTAAATGGCAATTTTTATTAGAAGTTAGGTTTGTGTTATACAAATTAAGAATTTAAGACTTTTAATGACACAAAATTATATGTTTATAGCTTCAGGAAGTACACATAAGAATTCATTATATAAAATTTAATAAAAATGTTAGAGTTTACCATTTTAATGTAAGAATTTAATAATGGATATTTCGGCCTCATAGATATACATTTGCAGCAGAGAAGCAAAACTGTCATAAGCTCTATAAGTATCTACTCTTGAAAAGGTTTGTGTAATTCCATAGGTCAAATTTTCCCAGAGTCATTAAGTCACTTTAAGAAATTGTGATTCTCTTGCACAAAAGTGATTCTGGTTGAAGGGTAATATTGGAAGAATTATTACATGTTAACAGCTTTCAGGTCCGCTGCTCTTACTGTAATTTGTTTATTTTATAAATCTTCTCCTCTTTAGTTTCTTCCATTTGACTCACTGTTTGATATGCTCTCCTGGCTTTCAATTTTCTTCAAATAGTTCATTGCCTGCCCCCACTAACCCCAGACCAGTATTACTTTGATAATATGGTAATAAATTGGCCTAGTGATAAGTAAAAGCCCCCATTTTTATCTCATTTTGTACACAGGCATGCACATACACACACACACACACACATACACACACACTATACACTCTCACAGACTATACTGATAGGGCATGGACTGGTCCCCAGACTGTTTTGGTACAAAAAATGTGATGATTGCTTCATTTTAGCTTTTGTTATATCTTTCTAAATATGTCTTTTGGTTATAATCCCATCTCAATATTTCCTAGCAACCTATTCCAACAAGAATGTATATTACATTTTAACACATTAAATAGGGTTTTATCAAAACCACAATGAGATACCATCTCACACCAGTTAGAATGGCAATCATTAAAAAATCAGGAAACAATAGGTGCTGGAGAGGATGTGGAGAAATAGGAATACTTTTACACTGTTGGTGGGACTGTAAACTAGTTCAACCATTGTGGAAAACAGTGTGACGATTCCTCAAGGATCTAGAACTAGAAATACCATTTGACCCAGCCATTCCATTACTGGGTATATACCCAGAGGATGATAAATCATGCTGCTATAAAGACACACACACACGTATGTTTTTTGCAGCACTATTCACAGTAACAAAGACTTGGAATTAACCCAAATGTCCATCAGTGACAGACTGGATTAATAAAATGTGCATATACACCATGGAGTACTATGCAGCCATTAAAAAAGGAGGAGTTCGTGTCCTTTGTAGGGACATGGATGCAGCTGGAAACCATCATTCTGAGCAAACTTTCACAAGGACAGAAAACCAAACACCGCATGTTCTCACTCATAGGTGGGAATTGAACACTAAGATCACTTGGACACAGGAAGGGGAGCATCACACACCGGGTCCTATTGTGGGTATGGGGTAGGGGGGAGGGATAGCATTAGGAGATATACCTAATGTAAATGACAAGTTAATGGGTGCAGCATACCAACATGGCACATGTATACATATGTAACAAACCTGCACGTTGTGCACATGTACCCTAGAACTGAAAGTATAATAATAATAAAAAAAGATAAAATTTGCAATAAATATATAATTGTTATAATTTTTCATGCACCAATACTATAGCATCAACATATAAAAATATGGGACACGTAAATAAAAATAGAAATGTAGTATTAATTTGCCTCTTATCGATGATGAGACAAAGTGAAAAAAAGTAAATACACAGAAAACTGAAATAATAATGTAGATGTTTTTGTAGCATGTCAGTTCTGTAAAAATAGAGGGAAAACATTATTTTCCAAAAACAAAACAAAATCAGATCAATGCATTGTTTATTTAACTGGCTATTTATTTTACCCCCATAATTATTCATAAGGCTGAAGATTCCAAATGGCCTAAACCACATTAAATTGGAAATATGATTCATAGTCACAAGCTTTCATGTTCAAAAATACTAAAACTTTTTGTAATAGCTTTTAAAATTAGAAGATGAATTATTTTATGATCAATTTTAATCACAGGAAAAAAAAAACATAATTAGAAAGACCGCGTTCACTTTGTGGCTCATAACACTAATGTTAAAAGAGTTTCTATGATTGTCCTAAAGCAACCCATTCATTTCCCAACAGGAGGTTCTTAGTCCTGAAAAGAATGCATTGGCAGAAGATGTACAATGGTCTGCAATTCAACTGACTCTTCAATTTAATTTTTGAAAATTATTCACTTTTGGCCGTGAGCTATTTTGTGTGACAGAGCCCCTGATTGCTCACTTAGCCATGCACTCTTAGCCAATTTAGCCCTAAGCAGTTTTCAATAATTCAAAATTCCTTAAATGCATAAATCCCTTGCCCACGTTTAGAAGAGTAATTTGTGACTATAATTACGTTAAAATCTCACATGTTTGCTTATCACAGAATGGCAACATTCAAGACACCAGCTTTCCTCCCCTCTCATTATTATTTTATTGAACAATATATTTTTAATTTAGAATAATCATTTCACAAACAATATTTGCTTATTTTAACTAATAGTTACAATTGTTAAAGTAGCTTTCTTTTCTCCTTATGTGACTCAGCAAGAAATGAAATTGTTAACAATTACCTTTAATGAAAAAATTCATGCCCTCATAAGCCACAGTTTTAGAATGAATAAATGATAAAAAGGATGAGTAATATATTGTATCAAACAATCAGTAATTTAGAAAACATTTGGCGGGGCATGGTGGCTCACACCTGTAATCCCAGCACTTTGGGAGGCTGAGGTGGGCAGATCACCTGAGGTCGGAAGCTCAAGACTAGCCTGACCAACATGGAGAAACTCCATCTCTACTAAAAATACAAAATTAACTGGGCATGGTGGTGCATGCCTGTAATCCCAGCTACTCGGGAGGCTGAGGCAGGAGAATCGCTTGAACCTGGCAGGTGGAGGTGGCAGTGAGCTGAGATCGTGCCATCGTACTCCAGCCTGGGCAACAGGACTGAAACTCTGTCTCAAAAAAAAAAAAAAAAAAAAAATCTTTAAAACTCTTAGGATAAAATGATAAGTAAGGTGTCTCTTTAGGAACACAATAGGTACAATTAGAAAGAAGTCTGACTTTTTATTTTTTATTTTATAACACAAGTTAATGTGTTTTCTGTTCTGACACTTAGAGCCCACAGGAATTAGCTTAAAGGTATCTCTCAAGCTATTCATAAGACAATCTCAAGGTACATCAGAAAAATTTTCATTCTTCTCTCTTCTACTTTTCTCTATAAGTTTTTGTGATGTTCTGTTTAGACTTTGTAGTCACTTTGTGCTATTTTACACGAATGCAACTCTGATCGTGCTTTCTCTATGTCAGAATTATGCTAACTCATTTCTATATTGGTACAGAGCAGTCATTTGTTGGTGTTATTTCTCTAAGAGAACAATGTTGCTTCAAGGAGATAATCATATGGGACTATTAAACATATAATCTTTTGATGCAAAAAAAAAAAATTCTACCATCTCAAAATAAAAATGCAGATAATAGATTGTAAAAATAATTGCAAGGGATGTGGAAAATAACGAGTAAATAACTATAATTCTAGCAAATCTGAAAAACTAATTAGAAAAAAGGACAGAAAAGCACACAATAGAAAATTGGAGGAAAAATATAAATAGGCAATTACAGAAATGGAGAGAAAATAGCTAGTAAAAGCTCTTCAACTTCTCTAGAAGGCAAGGAAATGAAAATAGAATTTAAGGCCCGGCGCGGTGGCTCAAGCCTGTAATCCCAGCACTTTGGGAGGCTGAGACGGGCGGATCACGAGGTCAGGAGATCGAGACCATCCTGGCTACATGGTGAAACCCCGTCTCTACTAAAAAAAATACAAAAAACTAGCCGGGCACAGTGGCGGGCGCCTGTAGTCCCAGCTACTCGGGAGACTGAGGCAGGAGAATGGCGTGAACCCGGGAGGCGGAGCTTGCAGTGAGCTGAGATCTGGCCACTGCACTCCAGCCTGGGCGACAGAGCGAGACTCCGTCTCAAAAAAAAAAAAAAAGAAAGAAAATAGAATTTAAAATGAGATACCATTTTTCATCATCTGATTGAGTACGAAAGAGAAAGGAGGAAAGAAAGGAAGAAAGAAGGAAGGAAGGGAGAATGAGGGGAAGGAAAGGAAGGAAGAAAGGAAGGGAGGGAGGGAGGAAGGAAGGAAGGAAGGAAGGAGAGGGAGGGAAGAAGGAAGGAAGGAAGGAAGGAAGGAAGGAAGGAAGGAAGGAAGGAAGGAAGGAAGGAGAGGGAGGGAAGAAGGGAGGGAGAGAAGGGAGGGAGGGAGGTAAGGAGATACCTCCATTGTTTCTGGAAATTCAGGGATTAAAACAGGCATTTTTATTCACTGCTAGTAAAATATATGTTGCTATACATATTTTATAAACTCTCTAGACTACTTTTAAACATTTCCACTTTGAGGAATAGAAATAAGAATGTTAGAATATAGATTGCAGCATCGTCTTGTGGGGTGGGAGCAAACAGTAAGAAATCTGAATTATTAACAGGGGAACAAACCACTTAGTAAATTATTTTATAGCCAACCATAGATTATTATATAGTCATAAAAAATAATGAGTTAGAGCTTGATTACTTAAACTAAAGGAATTTCTAGAATCATGTTAAGCCAGAATAATAATTGTGCATTTGTTATCTGATAATATTAAAATAAATTATAACAAGACTACTCTGAAAAAAGATGCTTTAACTTTGGATATGCAGAATGTATGGATGGGATGTGGGAGGTCACAAGATGGAAGAGAGGAAACAGGGATAGAGGCACTATGAAATTCACACTAATAAATAAAATGGTTCTAAAAATAGAAACATCATGCACAATATAATCCTATTGGTATAAAGCTATATATTTAGCTATATATCTATGCTCATACATAGGCATTAAGGAGTGGTTTTTAAAGAAATGACGTCCATACTTATCCTTGAATACCAGAATTTCCAGTGAACTTTGACTTTCTTCCTTAATTTTCTCTGTTGCCTTGAGCTTTTGCAGTGATTAACTTGTATCATTTATACAATCAAGAATAAATAGCTATTTTAATTTTATAAAAATAATGTTTCAAAAACATTTTTTAACATTTTTAGCAACTCTGTATGTGATTTGCTTGTGCCTAATGCGTTCAGTAATCATATGTGCAAACAGAATTATGTAGATGTGGAAAGCATCTCTCAAAATCGGATGGCCACTCACGATTGTGTTTTTGTGTGTGCATGCATGTGTGTGAAGCAGGAGAGGATGTATCCTCCAGAATAAAGAACAAGCCACTTCCATTTAACCTCTCTTCCCTTAAAGAGCTACCTCAGGTGTAGTTTTTATGTTCTAATGTCCTTAACAATGTGTACAACTATGTAGCTTTTTGTAACTTATTAAAGTTTACATATAATTTTCTCTGGATATTAATTGAGATAAAAACTGGGGAATTTGGTAAAATTCCAAGTAGATTCGGTTCATTCACATTAGAAAGGTAGTTCTCTCCTTGACTTGAATGTAAGTTTCTGAGAAGGGTAAATAGATCTTATACAGCACCACAGAGAAAACCTTTTCAAACCACACAAAGAGCAGTCAAGGTAGCCTGTTCCTGTTTCCAGAAAGATTCTATGGGACCAAAGAAGAGATTCACTGGAAAGAAAGTGAGTGAGCAACACGGCAAGACAATAGTTTTAGTCCTTCTAATTAAGTCTTTCAGAATTTTTTTTTCCTACTGGTCTGAAGTTATTTTCATCTAAGAATTATTTTTTTTTTATTATCAGTGCTTAATACTGGGCCAGGTATTTAGTAGACATTAAATACACACATATCAAATGGAACTATTTAGCTGAATTCATCTTTTGTTTTTGTAGAGTTTGCATTTTTAAGTAAATGTGTGTGTGCTTGCAGTTACTTCATGTAAATTCACCATTTTGCCATCCTTGAATTTAGATCAGGATAGGTATAAATACAACAAATATGTGAGGAGGAAAATGCATATTGAAATTTGCATGAAGCAAATAGAAGTCATGACATTGTCCTCTTTTCTATCATCAAATAAAATATATTTGGAATATGGGGGAACCCTAACTTAGAATCATTTTAATATGTTTGGGGAATTCAAACAAATAAAAATGTGTATATCAAATGTAAATTTTCATAAGTTGTTCTTAAATCCAGCTACTTAGTTCTGAATTATACCTTATAAAAGAGGTGTATCAATATACTTATTCTTTTAAAAATAAATGGGCTTATTTTAAGTCAACACAAATTTTGTGTTATTTAGTTAGTTTTGTGCAGAACAACCAAGTACAATTTCCAGTGTCAATCAATTCTCTTTTCTAAGGCTTTAATGAAGATGTTAAATAGCACCCGAATTCATAGAAACCCTGGCAGCACTGATTCTGTCTCATATTCTTTGACATTTTATCACCCTGATTGGTTTATTCATTGCCCTCTAGTCTTTTTCTGTAGCCTGGCAAGCCTTTTTTCTCTCTTTTACGACATGATCCAAAGTAAGTCCTTTCAAATTAACTTGTGGAAATCAAATTTCAAGGAACGTGTTTACTAAAGGTCACATTTATGAAATGTTCTATAATTCTTTTACTATTTGGATTTGTATTGAGGAAAACTGAGTTAGGATAATTACTATATTAAACAGATGAGACATGCTTGTTGCTCACAATTATTCATTTCATTGGGCTCTTTTTTAAACTGTATTTCAAGTATTAGAACATCAGGTACATAAAGTGCTAATTTCCAGACAGGTCATATCATCAGAGTTTTATAAAAATCTGCCTCATATATACTTCCTTACCTGTGATATCCATAAAATATGTACTCTTTTTCAAAATGATTTTTAAATGTACCTATCATTGTTTTTAATGAAAAAGAGATCATCAGAAAAGTTTGTCATATTTAATGAACATGTCATTGCAGTCTGAGAGCATTGTTTACTATTTGTTTTGGATTCACTTGCTCTAAAAACTTCAGAGAGATGTAACTGTTAGCTGCCCAGAGGATCTCAAAGTGATGTTGTTACAGGAAAGGGGTCCTGATCCAGACCACAAGAGAGGATTTTTGGATCTCACACAGGAAATAATTCAAGGCAAGTCCACAGTGCAAAGCAAAAGCGAGTTTATTAGGAAAGTAAAGCAATAAAAGAATGGCTGTTCCATAGATAGAGAGACTCAAGGGCTGCTGGTTGCCCATTTTTATGGTTATTTCTTGATCATATGCTAAACAAGGGATGAATTATCCATGCCTCCCGTTTTTAGACCCTTAAAGTAACTTTCTGCTGTTGCCATGACATTTGTTAACTGTCATGGGACTGGTGGAAGTGTAGTAGTGAGGATGACCAGAGATCACTTTCATTGCCATCTTTGTTTTCGTGGGTTTGGGCTGGCTTTTTTACTGCAAACTGTTTTATCAGCAAGGTCTCTATGACCTGTATCTTGTGCCAACCTCCTATTTCATCCTGTGACTTAGAATGCCTTAATCAACTGGAAATGCAACCCAGTAGTTCTCAGCCTCATTTTACCTAGCTCCTATTCAAGATGGAGTTGATCTTGTTTACACACCTCTGACACATCCCCACTCTGCAATCTAAGGGTTGCAGAGAGATGAAGATTCATCTTCTGTAAGTTCTTCAGGATGAATAGTGGTAATGATATTCCTGCCTAACTATGAGGGTCTCTTGTGTTCAGGGTAGAGAAAAGCTCAGTTTGAAAGCATTAGTATGGAGAGAGCCATTCATGACTTGTGACTTCTGACAAGAGGTGACATCTGGAAGATTAGTAAGTGTTCAGTTTAAGAAAACATTTAATAAGCTTGTCCTGCATTGCTCCATAAAGAATACAACAGCAATATATTTCACAACAGGAAAGCAAAATAAGTAAAATTGTCCCAAGTAAACTAAGTAAGAAGACTTTCCATGAACTGGGCAACTGTTGGAACCAAGTTGTTATGGGGTTGCTAGCCAATCCCAGTGTGCCCAGAATTAGAATACTGATTCAGATTTTTATATCACCCATCTCTCTTGTTTCTTCTAAGTGGCAGCCAGAGATCACTGGTTCATAGGAATAATCAGGGTTAGCCTAAATTGCAGAAACAAGCTAAACCAACTCTTGAGACTAGAATTTAATAAAAAGTGTACCATAGTTCTTGAAACATAATATTTCTCTCTCCAGTTTCCCATTTTTTTGATTATTTTTATAAAGTGCAGCAAGAATAATTATTTCACATAAGTTCTTTTTAAGTTAGCTTTGATGAAACTCTGATCCATAGAAGGAATCTCAGATAAGGACTTTTTTAAAGCCAAGATCAGCCATGGGTTTGTATCCTTAAATGCCTATTAGTTGAGTTAATTCCTCTCCTTTTGGGGTTCCAAGGTAACTTAGGGCTCCAGGACCTGTTAGAAAATGACATTCTTTACTTACCATAGGTCAGAAACCCCATACAGGGACTGTACAGGCAAGGTATGAGGCCAGTTCCCAAGGGGCTTTATTGGCTTTACAAGTCAAATTTGATTCCTTAAAGATAAGCATGCCATTACAGTTAAAGCCTTGGTCAAATAACCAGTTTCTCCAATTGTGTCCTGTTTCAAAAGAGATTCTTATTGCACTTATGCACATAACTGTATTGCCATTAGTTAAGAATGCTCACAAATACTTTCCAAATTCTGGAGAAATCAGGTAGAGAGAAACAAAAGCTCCAAATATTTTTCACATGAGTATAACTTACTTAATTGCTACAAGCTGTATAGAGCTCAAAAGAAAAGTTTCCTTAACTCTAAAAAACAAAACATAGGATTAGCAATGTTTTAAGCAGTTAGACTTCTATTAGTTTACTCTGTGCAATTAACTTGTTTGATATTCATCAACATTTCAACTCTCTATGAGAGTCTTGAAAGTTTTCCCTCTATTCC
>NW_012112919.1:3245377-3251775 GCF_000951035.1 Colobus angolensis palliatus | reverse complement strand
AGATTCTTTATGGATGCAAATTTCCCTCAACAAAAGATTTCTTTGCAGGTCCATTTCAAAATATGGCAGAGAAACATATTTTAGGGTAAAGTGTTTTGACTTCCTTGTTTATCTGTCATGTGATATTATGCCAGAGTCAGGTTGGAAAGTAAGCCAAATTATATAGGGTTAAATAAAACCTGCCTGATAAGATATTATGATTTGTAGGGTGTGACTTCCCAGGTCCCTTAGATAGGAATTTGGGCAAGAGAGAAAAAAGGTCAGAATTTAGTTCTCATGGGTCTAATTACCAAATTTATCATTTATGTTAGTCATGATATTTAGCCATTCTAAACTTCATTTCAGAAGTTCAGAAAAATGAAGATAGGCAAATCTAACTTACAGGTGAGAAAGTAAGTTAAATGGAACAGCACATATGGAAAATCCTTTAACAAATGCTAGTTTTCTAATAAAAAGTGCAAATGATAACTGTAATTGTAGCTGCCTGAATAATCTAGCGGGAGAGAAGTCATCATTCTTTTTAAACAGTATTTGGAGCTAACTTCTTCTTGAATAACCCAAGATAGATACATAGATATTAAAAAAGAATATATAGATAGATTAAAAAAATACACACACATATATATATTTATATATATATTTATATATATACGCATACATTGTTTCCCTCTATTCAGATGTAAATGAGGTGGCAACTTAAAGACTAGTTCTAAGACATACATATAATTTTCTTTAGTTTCCCTTCCATATCTACTGGGAAACCCAAAGCCATTCCCTAGATTTCTGTGAATTCCCAGAGGCTTATAGTCTCTGTATTTATTTAGCTCTTCTTGCTTACCTCTCATTTTCACTTGAGTTTCATCTCTAGTGTCTGGGCCAAGATTTGTATCATAGTCCCTCAAAAGCACACTAACAACAAGGTATGTGTGTGTAGTGTGCTTGAATGAAGTTGATGAGACTTTAATGAGCTGTGAGTATAAGTAGCCTTTAATTAACTTTGTTACCCCAAATATTTATTAATCTTGTGATCTATGTACTAGACTGGTAATACTAGTTTTAATCTTTGTCCTTTATGTCTCAAAATTTGTTACCTATTTGAAAAATAAAATACTCATTTTTTTTTCATACTCTATTTTCTTGCTCTGAGTATTCTCAATATTCAAAAAGTCACCTCCAAGTATAAAGATTTGTGTGTTTTGTAGAGCTAGTCAAAAGAACTGGCCTTACTCATTTCATAAAATCACTGGAAAGGCTCTTTAAGGATGTAAAATCAAGTTCAGAATTTTTAGATGACAATAGATTTGAACCATCTTACTACAAATATTTGTTTGTTTTTCTCTTGTCTGTTTGTTGTTATAAGTTAACTTATGATTTTTATGATGTCTCAATCATAAATAACTTTTCTTCATAAAATTATTGAACTAGTATTGATATGGACAGGAGGCACTGAAATCCTGGGTAGAAGACAGTGGGTGCCTGGTGAGGGTTCCACCCTCAATGTTGGACCTGGGGCTCAAAATGAGAACTTCATATCTCTGTTTTTACACCCAAATGTTGCCATTTTGGAAACCACCCTGGCTCACCCTGCCCCCCCACCCTAAACCCAAAATATTCCCAAGCTCCACTGGCAGAAGAGCAGAGTGGAGGGGCAGAGGAGAGAAGAAAAGAAGCAGCTGAACGTCGGAGAGAAGCAGCTTGACTTCAGTGGGACCGCTTGATGGTGAGACTTCAAAGAAGAGTTTGGCAGGGAATGGCCGAACTCCAGGGGAAGATTATCTTCCCACTCCATCCCTTTTCCTGCTTAGAGCTTCTTCCACCACTCAGTAAAATCCTCCACATACACTACCCTTCGATTTATTCCTGTAATCTGATTCTTCCTGGATGCCAGACAAGAACTCGGGTACCAAGAGGGCAGGGTGTAAGAGGCTGTCACCTAGACCTCTAGTGAGTTGGTTTAACACTTAGCCCTCTGCGGACAGCAAATGCCAAATAAGCGCTGATTGTAACTTGTGCCCTCTTGGGATCTGGGGGTCCTAGATAACCTTTCTGGAACAGCAGAGCTAAAAGAATATTGCAACACGCTTGGACCCTGCTGCAGGGCCTGCACAGAGCCTGCTCCCTCCAGGGAGGAGTAACAGGCCAGTTCCAGCAGTTGTTTGCCCTGCTTCCTGCACCCACTCACCTAAGTGCTCCTCATCCCGTGAGGGGTTCAGAGCTGCAGGCTCAGTAAATGAGCCACCCTTTCACGATTCCCGCGAAGGGGTCAAGGGAAATATTCTCTCAGCATCATGGTTAATTTTATGTGTTAACTTGATTGTGTTAGGAGATAAACAGATAGCTGGTAAAACATTATTTCTGGGTGTATCTATAAGGGTCTTTCTGGAAGATTAGTATAAGAATCAGTGGAATGATTAAAAATATCTCCTCTCACCAATGTGGGCAGACATCCAAACCATTGAGGACTCAGATAAAAAAAAAAAAAAGGCAGAGGAAGGGTGAATTTGGACTTTCCTTTTGAGCTGGATATAAGCCCCCAAGCACCCCCACCAACCTGGTTTTCAGGCATTGGGCCTCAGACTGAGAATTATACCATTAACTCCACTAGTTTTCTGGTCTTCAGACTCTGTGAATTACATCACCACCTCCCCTGACTCTCCAGCTTGTAGATGACATATTGTGAAACTTCTCAACCTCTATAATAATGTGAATCAATCCCCATCATCAATTTTTGTATATATCTCCCAATATATCCTATTGGTTCTGTTTTGCTGGAAAACTCTAACATATCCAGTACAAGTTTATTGCCCTGCAGATTGCCTTTCGTATACTAAAAAAATTTAGTTACTATTGTTGTAGTTGTGTCCTTTAATGTTTTTCCTTCGTACATATTTATATGGTTGATATATGCAATGATTTTAGTTTTTAGCATACTAGTTTCATTTCTTGATCTATCATCTCTATATCTTTGTCTATATATTTGTTATAAAATGGGTACAAACATGTTGAGTTCATATTGCAACCATTCACGTGTTGGCTTATTTATATTATTTTGAGTAATAATACTATGAGGGCTTAAAATATACTTTGTTCATATTCACTTGAAGTCCTATTCGTCTTTTCACCTGAGTATAATTATTCAAAATGGTTTAGTAACCTTGGCTCAAATTCTGCTTTCAGTGTAACTTCTGACAATTTATCTAACCTACCAAACCCTGAAATTATCTACTTTGGATACTTGATGTTATAGTGCAGTCAGTGCTTAAACAACTTAGTTCCTCTTACATTCTTTCTTATCCATCTTTTTTCTTTTCTCTCTTTTTCTTTTTTTTTTTGTTCATCTCTTCCTTTCCTTTTCCTATAAATTCTTCAACTTTTTTTTTTTTTTTTTTTGAGATAGAGCTTGTGTCTCACCCTCCTATGTAGCTGGATTACAGATTTGTGCCACCATGCCTGGCTAATTTTTATGTCTTTTTAGTAGAGAGATGGTTTCACCATGTTGGCCAGGCTCTTCTCGAACTCCTAGGCTCAAGTCATCTGCCCCGCCTGGGAGCAGTGCTGACATTATAGGGATTAGTCATGGCGCCTGGCAATTCTTCAACTTTTGAGAATTTTGAGTCTCTTATCTTTCACAAAGTCTGTCTTGATAATCAAAGCTATCTACCATTTGAAAAACGTTTCCTAGAACTTACTAAATTCTTAATTATAAACTGAATTTAGTGTGTTCATTGTCCTATAAGTGTGAATTTTCTTCTCTCAGTAAGATTATAGTAAGGTAGTAAAATATCTTGCTATGGGCTTGTCATAAATATCTTTATATAATTCTCCCTTTGTCACGGGCAATATGTTACATATTGAAATCACTCAGTAAATATTTGTTATTGTTTTTATTTGTAGTTACGTTGAAAATATGTGATGAATTTCATTGATAGTGTTCATTGATAAAGTTGTATGAAAATCACTGGCCCAAAGCACTCAGGTCATTTCATATATCTGAGATAGCTTTGCAAACATGTGTCACTTTGACAACCAGTCTGATCTGAGAAAATTAAACTGTGTCATTCAAAATGTGTCCTCCCCAAATTTAAGAAACATCAGGTCAATCTCCTGGTTAAATAATAGCTGTATGTTTTAGTAGATTTTGAAATATTATGTAATCATTTGAAATTACAAGCTTCTGGCCCACAACTTGACTGACAAATACCTGTTTCATTAATTTTAACTAGACTTTCTTGGACTATATATCTCCATAGACAGGAGAAAGATAAAAGTTGAAATAATCAATCCAACAGTTATTCTACACAAAAGTATGACAAAATTATTGTTGCAGAAATTGAACTCATCAAGCTTGAACTTTTGACTTTGAACAATTACATGGAAGAGTGTCAACATGCTGAACTGTCAGACCTGTACAGTATCATAGTCAACTCAATACACAAACAAGGTGGGCTGTATTCTGACCATTATTGGAATAAATTATCCTGATTACCTAATGTCTCTTCACACCCACTAAATTATGTATTATTATATTTTTACACTGCCATCAAATTAAATTTGCTAAAACACAGCTTTGATCATGTTCATAATTTCTATAGTGTGCCTAAACAATGACTAACTAATCCTCAGAATTAATTACCTACTAATTTGTTTTTGACACATTTATAAACTTAATTTCTTATCATAACTCACGCCGAACCATCCTGCTCTGAATACTCACAACTTTCTACGACCTTTGATTTTCTGCCTTTTATAAACCAGAGTGCCATTAGTTAGGTCTGAATGAGTAATTTCCTCTGTAAGCAGCAGAACCCTCAGAGGTTATTTCCTCACACACAGCAAGTCTAACTGTGGCTCAGACTGTCCCCTAACTGGTGTGCTAGCAACAGATGTCATGTTTTTCTAGGCTCACAAGGAGCTAGAATTTGCTTCTATTGGTTTGTTATAAAATTTGTCATTGTTTGTTACTTGAGAGGTAGAATAATCAAAGTAAAATATTCTTATATTCAATGGAGGGAGTGGAATTGTCTTGAGCATGAAAGGAGATGGAAAGCACCTTGCGAGTTCAGACCACCAATTGTTCATAAGCACAAGAACTTTGTAAATTCCCAGAAGTGAATGCTGACTGTTTGCTGGGAGGTCAGCTCCAGTTTCTTAGGTAGAAAGAAAATCCAGTGAAACCATGATGAACTCTGCCTCTGTATTTGTAGGAAGACGTGTTCTGTGGGAACCTGGGGTGTAATTACTGTTCTAAAATTACAATTTTCCCAAATTGTACCTCTGCTATAAGTAGGTATTGTCTCACATTATTCTACAAAAGGCATATATTTCTATACTTTTATTAATCTTTTACCTTTTCTTGAAATCTCATGTCTGCCCCCTCCTACAATCAAATCTTCAAGGCTCAACTGCAGACTAAACTTTATACAAAGCTTTTCCTTATAATATTTTTAATCTTATGATAGTCCTTATTTGTTATTGTTTCCACATAATTCTATTTAATTGCATCTGTCTTTGAGTTGTTCATTTCAAATAGGTTGGAGGTTTTTCCTCAGTTAGATCTTCAACTGATTTAGAGAATGACTTTGTCTATTACAGGACTCAAGCAGCAAGTCAAGGCTCCACAATGCTTTAGATGGAGGTATTAATCTCTGTTCTTTATCTGCATAGTGAATATAATGAAACCTCCCTCATAGGATTTTATAAAGATTACATAAGTTATTCCAGATAAACATTTAAATAGTGCTTGGCATGTAAGATAGGAAGCCTAAATGTTGGCTATTATTATTAAATATTGATTTTTGTCAATATTACTTTACCTTTAAATGAGGTAATCACTGTCATTGAACACAGAGAAAAAAATATATGTATATGTATATATATGTGTGTGTATATATGTATGTGTGTGTATATGTGTGTGTGTGTGTTTGTGTGTGTGTGTATGCTCTGCAAGTATCTACATAAATAAAAGAGCAACCAACCCTGAGAATCAAGAATTCTGGGAAGGAGGTTATATAAACCTTGCATTTGTGCCTTTACTTTTATAGCAATTACCAGTACAAAATAGTTAGTGTAAAAGCACAAATCAGGCAGAATGGGTTCAAACATCAGCTCTGATAGTGGTGTTTACCCAAGGAAATAATTTGTGGAGAATTTCTTTTTTTTTTTTCTTTTTTGAGACAGAGTTTCGCTCTTGTCGCCCAGGCCGGAGGGCAATGGCGTGATCTCGGCTCACCGCAACCTCCGCCTCCCGGGTTCAAGCAATTCACCTGCCTCAGCCTCCCGAGTAGCTGGGATTACAGGCATGCACCACCACCCCGGCTAATTTTGTATTTTTAGTAGAGATGGGGTTTCTCCATGTTGGGCAGGCTGGTCTTGAACTCCCGACCTCAGGTGATCCACCT
>NW_012112919.1:3231872-3245327 GCF_000951035.1 Colobus angolensis palliatus | reverse complement strand
GCCTCGGCCTCCCAAAGTGCTGGGATTACAGGCGTGAGCCACCGCGCCCGGCAGAGAATTTCAAATGTACACAGAAGTAGAAGGAATAGTATACTCCCATCTGCCAATTTAAGCCTCATGTTTAATTTTTGCAATGATTCTGTAGCAAATGACACCCTCCAAGGAGAAGAGAAGAAACGTGTTAGCTAGCAATGCATTAAAATTCAGAGAACTATATAGATTCAGAGTAAATATTATTTTACTTACGGAGAAAAATCTTTTAAAATAGAATCCTCAAAATATTGTATATCACCATTTGGCAGAGTGCTTCACCATCATTTGTTTCTTGGAGAAAAAATAAAAAGATAAAGAAACAAATTAAGTTCCAAGATTTACTAAAGCAAACCAGAGTAAACAAGCACATAAAGGTATATGTAACCTTTTCTGATTTCAAGTTTTATTCTCTCCGATCTCCTATGTATCTTGCTTCTTCAGCTACTATCTTAAATGAGAATATATGAATGAATTTTGGTCTTGAAACTCCTGATACTTTGGATAAATCAAGGCAGAAAATAGAGCTCAGAAAATGTAAAGTATTTCTGGCAGTAAGCAAATAAAAAACTACAGTTTTTTTCTTCATATCCTGTGATATCAAATAATTTTAATTATTTTTTTCTTCATATCCTGTGGTATCAAATATTTTTTTCTTCATATCCTATGGTATCAAATAATTTTAATTACCCAGAATTCCCAATTCCTTGATCATTCTCACTCAGGAAATATCTACAGACATTCTAGTCATGAAACCTTGCTGTTCAATACAGCCACTACCATAAGGGCCAACTGAGTACTTGAAATGTGGCTGATGTGACTGGGGAACTCTTTTTAATATTGCTTAATTTTAATTAATTTAATTTTAAAATATAATAGACTGAAATTTTGGAAAAAAATTTAAACATCTTTGGAATGACTTGGGTATGTGAATCTACACTTGTAATTGTAAATTTCATGATATTTGATTAGCATTTCCAGTTAAAATTTGGTATCTTGATTGAGATGTGTTCTAAGAGAATTATTTCATTAAAATTGCTATATTGATTACATGTTATACTGAGAGTATTTTGGATACATTGTGTTCAACAAGATGTTACTTATAACAATCTCACCTGTTTCTCTTTGCCTTTTTTAATGTGGTTACTAGAAAACGTAAAATTATGTTTGTTTTTTGATATTTCCTAATACTTATTATTTAATTATTAAATATTTCTAGTTGACAATGCTGCCCTGAATAGTTTTCAATATAATTGCAAATAAAGTCTGCCAGTTTCTCACTCTTCCTTCTTGTTTTTTCCTCCTTGGTTTTTCTTTTTTTCCTAGAGTTCAGATCATCTTTGGCTTTACAGAGCAAACATATTTTCCAATAAATGCTATGTCACCACACCCAGTGACCCGCAGAAATACCCAGACAATTTACATAAACCAATCAACAGCAGACACATTCGGCATACTTTCAGTTAGTTAAAAATCTGTATGTTTTATGAGTGGACTTTTATTACTGTCCAGATTCAGTCTGAAGCAAAATGGTGTTATTAATAGTTAAGTTCTGTTTGTTTCCTTCTACATTAGTTTCCCCCCTTATGGAAATCCTACTTGCCTCCCTTTTGTGGTATCTAGTGTCCTAAATATTGCTTCTTGGAAAGGTCTGCTTAAAATATTATGTTTAAGCAATGGCTTAAAGATAATGGCTTAAAGATCACGTACTTTGACTTAACCTGCCCCTTATCTGCATTTGCCAGTCTTACACACTGTTCTCTATGGTGCTAACAGAGTAATTTGGCTAAACTGCAAATTCATCCACATCACTCTTCCTGCCTGAAAGTACAGAGGAAAAAAACTCAAACATAGCATAGGAAATAGGCCAGTTCATGAGCCAGGCCTTACTTTCTTTTCACTCCTGGGGCTTCCTCCTTTGCACTTTATGCCCTAATAACATTGAACAGAACAAACGTTTCATGCCTCAGTGCTTTATCTCAAGCCATTTCCTTTGCCTACAACACCCTTTGACTTTTCAAATATGTGCAACTGTTGTAACATAATGATGCAGAATAAACTCTACCTTAGTCAGAAATAATTTGTTTCCAAACAAACAAACAAAACAAACAAAAGCTCAATCAAGGTGATCTCAGATAAGGGTGACTTATTTCCAGGATGTAATAGTGTATTACAACCCAGAGGGAAATAAAGCATAAATGAAATTCATCAGAGCTTATTTTTCACTCAGTTCTTCTTTTTCCCCTGCCTGCAGAATGACATTTTTTTTTTTTTTTCCTGCTGCTTATTTTGGTTTCAAAAGGCCTACAATAGTGTCAACAACTCCTGAGTCTAAAATAACTTTGAGACCCAGTACCTATTCACCTTCTAGGGCTCTCAGGGTTCCAATTCCAAGAATTCCCAAGCGATAATCTGCTTGGGTTAACTCCCTTTTTCTGTTGGTGAGAAGGTAAAAAACAACAACCAAAAAATCTCTATATATGGGATTTTGATTAGAGGAAAAATTGGCAACATGCCTAGTATATTGTGTTATCTTTGGAAAAGAGAGCAATGATTTAAATTATTTACTGTGGAAATTATTCTCCACTTATCTTTAATATAAGATTATTTATATCTTTAATATCAGATTAACAAATTCTCATTAATGTTACACAACAGTAATGTCAGTTGGTAATGCACTTCTCTATGTGTACTGTCAAACAGAACTTTAATATTCCAATGAAAGAGGCTGACCACGATGATTTATGAGAGGTACTTCACCAAGAGCCCAGCTTAACGCTGTGAGAAATTTCAGTGGATGCCGTAGCAATACGCAATAACATGTTTAGTTTCTTTGCCCTACTGCTAGAACCAATTGCTAAGCTTTGTCCACCATTGCTTAAAAATCGACCCTGAATGAATCCCTTGTTCCTTCCAGTCTCCCATTGCCATTTTAGTGGCTGAGATCCTCAATAAACAATACCGTGGATACCACAAGATGGTCTTCTCTGCTTCTCCGGAAAGCAGAGAAGACCTCCTTTCTCTAGCACACCACTTTGAAATTAAACTTTTAAAATCTTGATTGACCCCTTATTCTTTAACGACTCTCCATACTCAGTGTGATAAAATGTCAAATCATACAAATTGATATCTAATCATTATTCTTGAAAAACTCAGTTTCCAGATAGCAGCTTGTATTTCAGAATCTACATGTATTTTTGTAAAATGTAATGTCTTGATTATTTTCTCAGTTAAGTATACTCAGAAAATGAGAGAAAACATAAAGGATTTAAATGTTTTCTGTGATTCTACCACTCAGGCAAAGATTTGTCTTTTTGAAGGACATTTAACTTTTTATCTTATTAATGATTTGTACACCTCCCTTAGTAGTTCTATCTTCAGACCCTTCCTCCATTTTATCTTGGGCTTTGAATATTTATTCATTTCTAAAATCATCTTTTCTATTAATTGCATTAGAGTTTTCCCATATATGTGACATTATTTTATCAGTGTGACATTCTCTTTTTTAATGTTTAAGCTATTCTTACTGCAATAACGACATACACAATTTAATCTAAGAGTATGAGATCTGGTGACAAAATTCCTGAGTTTAAAACCTAAATCTTTGTTTACTAACTGAATGTCCTTTGTCGATATACTCCAGTTTTCTCAACTACAAAATGAGAATATTAATATTAATTTGTGGAAAACTTAAATAAGTTAATATATATTAAATTCTTAGAAGAATGCCTGGTACAATGCAAAGATTTAGTAAATTCCATTATTACCATGATAATAGTAATTATAATTATAGTAACTAATGAGAATGGTACTGATATTGTTGGTAATTATGATCATGATGACATTGACGGTTACAATGATACTCTAAATTCCAATATTATTTTTCCTGTAATCAAACTTTTTCTAAAAAGTCTGAACTCAATAGATGTTTCTTCAACGTGATGTTTCAACTACTTGGGTGCAGGGACTATCATTCTCATGTCACTGAAAATGCCTCAAATACTATTTTTCCGTATAGCAGGTAACTGACAATATATAAGGGAATATATATTGAAGTCTTATGCCCCAGTTATTACTCTAAATGTTTTTTTACATATTAGGCTATTTAGTCCTCAAAAGAATCCAACAAATTAAGTATAATTATTATCACAGTTTTAGAGATTAAAAAAAATTAAGACACAGAATTGTTAAGTAACTTGGCCAAACTTCCTAGCTAGTTGGTGACATTGCTCTTTAGTCTAAGCCATTAACCACAGTGATGCTATTTTTTGGTAGTAGATATTTAAGAATTGTTTAAGAAATGTTTAGGTGAGAGTCTGGCTTTTGTAGTATAGCATTGTACTCTGCTGTAATGGACGATTGTTAGTATATAGCAATATACACACAAAAAAGTACATATTGTTTAATATTTTAACACTTCCAACATGTTTAATAAATTATCTTTCTGCTCTCCAAGTTGTAGCTTTTAAAAACAGTAAAACAAGATTCAATACTACAGAATCTTTTTTGCTTCCATCAGATGAATACAATGCTAAAACTTTTAAAGAGAAAATAAAAAAAGATCATAGCTAATCAAGCAATCTCCTGATTACTTAAAAGCTTCAGAGATCCAAATATATAGAAATCAATCTAGCTTTCCATTTTGTTTTGTTTTGCTTTCTATCTAAAGGAACATAATTTAACCTGCCAGCAACATAGCTTGTCTATGATCTTAACTTATCTGATTCCACCTGACAGATATTGAAGAGATGAGTGCCACAAATGTTTCATTGCAAAGAAAGAAACTAATTGTTCTATCAATTTACAGTGACATTTTCACAACAAACACTATTTTGAAGATTTTTCTGCCTGAGCTGTCCAAAGTGCCCTGCTTCTGTTCTCAACATATCTAAATCCTACTTATGCTTTCATAGCTCCTCAATCTTCCATGAAGCATTTCATGATGGCTAGTAACTTTAGAGTAGTTTTCTGTGAACTCTGCTGCAAGATTTCTCCACTGAACTCTTTATGTTTTACTAGGAATTTAGATAAAGTTTTGAAGTTCATTATTAATGTGGAGTTTAATCGCTTTAACAAATAATTAGCAATTTATGGTTGAGCAATTTTTTTTCCAAATTTGAATCATTTGCGTTCTCAACTAGATTCTGTTTCTTTAGCAAAAGTCTTGTTCATGTAAAGCTGTTTCAGAGAATAACAGACTGTGAATTATATGTATATATGGGATACACAAGGATAGCAACATTCTCTAGATTAATTCCCAAACAGGTTCATTACAGCAATACCATTTTAGTGTAAGTCTGCTTCTGAAGCTAGGAGTTTCCATCCTAAGAATGGGCTGAGCTATCCTCTACCTCTAGTCAATGCCACATAGCCCATTCATTTTCTACATCTTGAACCACCTTGCTTTTTACCTTCCATTGTGGTCAGTTTTTATCACCATCATGGGAGATGCCATATGGAGGAAGGTTTCCATACCTAAAAACCTAATGAGATGTCCACATACAGATCTTTTCAGACAAAGTATTTAGCCATGAGAGGGTGTGTTGGGCAGCAGGGAAAACAATTCAGGTTAGATAGCGTTTTTCCCCTTTGGCCTAATCTAGCATCATTTCTTCTTCCCTAGTGATAGAAAGAAAAAATAATGAATGCTTGCTATTCTCATGCCTTGGCTTGGGCACTACTGTTTGTTTCCCATCTGGGCATTGCAGAGTTCATGTAAAATTATGAGTACTTCCCTCTCAACCTTATCCATCATTCTGTATCTTCACAATGGTTTTTTCCCTAGTTCTCAGGTATGGTTGGTTCTCAGTTAACACTGCATTAATTGATTAATAGTAAAGCTCAAAATGATAAGCAAAATATGAGTAAAATTGAATGATTGTCAGTTTATTAAAATGAGTAACAGATATCATTTTTATCCACAGTGTTCTTAAGACTTTCAAAGAAAGAGGAGCAGATGAGACTATGTCAGGGCCTGTCCTGAAGCTCCAGCAATTTCTAAAATATTCACCTGGGGCAAACCTGGTCTGTGGCTTATGTGGATTAAATAAAATATTCACATAGACATCTTTGAAGAAAAAATCAATTTCTGCATTCTCTTGAAGTGAACAGGAGGCAAATTATTGAGTTCATTTTAAATATAATTCCTTTCTCCTATATGTGTACACAATTGCAGTGCAATCTGAATATATTACAGTTAATATATTCTTCTCCAGCATAAGCTTTCCTGTACAGTCCCAAAGGACTGAACATGACCCACTCTGAGTGTTCCTTTCCTTCCCATCCCTTCATGACATCACCGTGCCTGGAAATGAGGTGTGTATTGCCTAGCAGCCCTGCCAAATAGTTGCAATTGAGGCTGTACTGCATTGTGCTGAGAATGCACAGCTAAAGAAATGGAGTTAATAGACATAGAATAATATTTCAATTACTTGGATAATGAGACAGGAAAAATTAGAATAGGATAATAACACATTTAGAATCCAGGACTGAGAAGTTAATTCATTTGTTTGTGTTTCTTGCAAGCTGAGAAAGACTTGAGCATTTTTGACGTGTCCAAGAAGGAATGGCAGTAGCAAATCACTGTCCAGAGTATGGCAACCATCAGCTTCTTTTCTGCCTAAAACCTGAGTTAGCTAGAGGAACACAGGCAAGGAAAAGCATAATTTTCTTATTTTCCCTAATCTATACCAGTTGCATACTCCACTTAAACAGTTTTAATGAAATCCTTCTTTTTATTAAGCATGGAGGAGACAAGAAGGAGGTACTGGTATGTAGAACCTGTTGCTCCTCAGCTCATGTATTTGGTCCCACAAATAGATGCTACTTCGACATCTGCCATTGTGAACAATGACATTGCTAATGTATAAAATGCCTTTGTGAAATTAGGAAAAATATGCCCATTACTCAGAGAAGCACCTCCACTCCAGGGAAGACGCATTAATTAGCAGAATGTAAGAGGGATTTTAGCCCCCATTTAGCTCTTTAGTCAGAGCACGGTCTCCAGAACACCAGCTGTACAACCATATGGAAGACTAGCTAGGAAAGTATGATGGTTTCAATAATTTCTCAAAGGTGAAAATGAAGAAAGTGAGGTGAGTATCCAGTGCCAGCCAAGAAAATGGATTCTGCACTAATATCATCAAATACAATACTCAACTCTTTTAACAACATTTTACACCACTTCTCTGTACAAAAGGTGGATTCTATTTTTCATCTTGTTAAATTCCCAATGTTACTCCCTATTGGTGTTTCCACTCTGAAGCTCACATAATTATAGTGAACATGAATTCTTTCTTATTGGAAGAATTTAACTCTTTTATCTTGTTATATGAAACAAAGTTTAGTAAGAGAAAAAATAAGGCAGCATATCCTAGCAGACATATCAAGTGTAAACTCCCCAAAAGTGTACCAGGGGGAGAAAAGCACTATTAACCAAGCAAAGCTAATAGTGTTAGATTTTCTGCAGAAAATGAGAATACCATCTTAACAAACTCTTAGTAGTATCTCAAAAGTAAAAAAAAAAAAATAGTGGAAGATTTTAATAGACAGAACTGACAATAGTTTATAGGGCTCAGATAACATTTATTTAAAAACTGTTAAAATATGATTAAGAATTTTAAAATGGTGACAGCAGAACATTAAGCCACACATGGCTATACAGGTCACATGCACTGTGAAGCTAGTCTGTTAACAGAGTTTTAGGGCCTGAGCTGAGAACTGTTAATGTAGTTTGTGAAAGTAGAAAACTGGCTGGGATTAAGCACAATTTATATCTTGATATTTCTGGATTAGTGGACAGAGTAAACTGAGCATCTTGAAGTGAGCTTTGATGAACAATCTATTAATGTTGAAAAGGAAAGTGTTTTAGTTGGTTCCCAGCCTTAACTTCCTGGATCAAAATTGCTACATTAAGTACATTAAGTACCTATGTTATTTTTGCTTGCTTCCAGTATTATTTAGTATAGAAACAGGAAAGTATTCATGGCCACAAAATTATTAATACAGTTACTGAAACATATTTTGATTTGGAAAGGGGAGAGTTCCCTGACCCTGTTATGGGACTTGCAGCAGGGGTGTGGCTTGTTTTCACTCAGCAACCACACACTCAAACCCCTTACAGGAGAGGGAGCATGCAGATGGGCAGGTGCAGGAGCTGGGGTGAGGGCTTTTGGGCTCTGGCCCCATGGTAGCATCTAGGACAACTAAGTGTTAAACCAGTTCACTGGAAAGTCAGGGTGACAGCTTTTACACCGTGTACTCTTGGTAGCTGGGTTCTTGCCTGGTGTCCAGGAAGAATTGGGTCACATGAACTTGAAGGATGGTGAGTGCAGGAATTTTACTGAGTGATGAAGATGGCTCTCAGTGGGATGGATGGGGAGCTGGAAAGGGGATGAAGTAGGAAGATGATTGTCCCTGGAGTTTGACCATCCCATGGCCAATCTCCTCTCTGACTGTCCCCAGCTGAATGCCTCTCGATGTTCATATGCTCCTTCTCTGCTGTGCCACTCTGCCACTCTTCTGCTCTGCTGCTCTTCTGTTCCTTTGTTCATGGAGCTTGGGGTTTAAATAGGCACAGGATAGGGGTGTGGTGGGCCAAAGTGATCTTGGAAAAGGCAACATTTGGGCACAAATCAGGAATTCCTCTTCCCATTTAGGCCTGCAGTTTTCCAGGCTTGAGGATGGGACCTTTGCCCGGAAACTTCCCTCTTTTACCAAGTATTTCCTTGCCTCCTGTCCATGTCAGTTTTAGTTCTTATATACGTCAGTCTTTCTTCCTTCACCCAAAACTATGCGTAGCAATGAGTTTCAGTCCCAAATTAACCCAGGACAGACAAGTTTTGTCCCAGTATCTTTTATCTCAGTAAGAAACAATCATGTTCACTTTAGTTCTAAAGTCTCCTCTTCACATTTTTGGTCTACCTTAAGCTGATAATGATAGATGATTATTACCTGGGGTCATAATCAATACAAATGTTACCACTGTTTTCTGTGTTATGGTAGTAAGTAGAGTTTCTAATGATTGCTGTTCTAATATCTGAAAGTGTCAGATTTCTTATTGATTGGTTGGTTGAGCATTTGTTGGGAGGGTACATACATTAAGCCTTAGAAATTACACATTTGAGGAATGCAACACAAATACTATAAAAAGGATAATAGTCATAATATATAGACTACTTCTAAGCCAGAAGCCAAGAGTATCTCCATTAAGTAAAGACACAAAAATATCTAAAGTCAATAGCTTTGAAAAGGACTCCCAAATAAACCTGACTCTTGATGTTCACATCTCTGAGTAATCTTCCCTTGAATAATTTCCTTCTAATTATCATCCCTGAGGGGATGACACTTCATGACAAGATTACAAGAGATTGTAAGCTTCCTTTTGCCAGCAAACTCTCTCTTTTGCTGGCTTTGAGGAAGCAGTCTGCCATATTTTAAGCTAATACATGTGTATTGTTTTATATTATCAAGTTTGTGGTAACTTGTAAAAAGGGAAGAATAACTTATACAATAACCTATTGCAAATCCAAAGAGCTCACAGATGAGATATGTTGGTATTAGTCTAATTATTGAATCTTTTAAAACATTTTTCATAATAGAAAAAGATCCAAGAGAAGTAGATCTGTAGGGATATACATACAGCATTCTTTGCCTAGTGCATTCTACTTCAAGAAGACCCTATTATGTCAAAATTGGATCTATTTGGGACCACAATCTGCACAATTTTTTAAAAACTTCTCATGCAAAAAATTCTATGGCCTTAATTACACTATCCAGTTTTCATAATATTCTCTGCATCATAATGTGTATATTATTCCTACTTTTCAAGTCGATTATACCACATTAAAACAAGAGGCTTGGGGCAGATGAAAGTAATTCAAAAACTGCTCCCTGGTTGCTAAAATTTTTAGAAAAATAATCAAATTCATATTGAGGCTTTTTTTCTTTTAAATTAAATTTCTTAATATATTCTGAGAAGAGAAATTGTTGAGCCTGAAACTGACCTTTTTTAATAATATCAGAGCATTTCTTGAATGTTGGCATCAGTTTATCAAGATATTACACAATTTATGGGGAGTAGTCAATAGGATTGTGGGCCACAAAACTAATACTAGTTGTTAGAATCATTTAAATATAGGTTTTTGATAAAAGTACCCATATTAGTTTGCTGAATAGGAATGAAATACTTTGGCACTCTTTCCAAGATTGGTCTGACAGCAGGAAATAAAATTTTTGGTATAGAGACCATCAGGGAGACTTAAATAAGGGAGCTTTTTTGTGCCTAAGCAATGTATCTTCCTTGTAAGATCTATAAAATCTGATGGACTCTTAATACATGCCATCTGGATTTAAATGGTTTAAATATTTTTCAAGTTTATTTCTGTGAATGTTTAGGTAAAATAGATGACTTCCAAGACAGATTTTCAAATGTTATTCCTGTGGTGACAAAAAGCACTCTTTAAGAAGGTTGTGATAGAGGTTGTGATAGTTTTCTGGATGACTGGCTTGTTGTATTTATTTCTATCTAAAACCTCACTTGATAAATGAATCTGATCAACTGATTTAATACAGAAATGAGTATCAAAAACAAAACTGAATGACACACAACAGAAGGTGAATACAAACCCAAAAGTTTGATTGTATCAAATTCTAGCTAAGTATTGGGAAACGTAATAAGAACTGAGAAAGAACAACAAATAAAAATATTAAGGATAGAGACTGCATTGACAGCATTTTTAAGAATTAAAAGTGCCTGATAATAATCCAGTACCTTAAACTATTAAAGAGGAAAGAAAACAGATGGTATGATAGAGAGGTACAGAACATACAGAACTAAGAACATACAGAACATACAATGTATGGCCTGGTTAGCTGGCTCTTGCTTCAAGTATATTTGAAGGATGATGTCTACTTCATACTGTCATCTGGAGGTCCTGGATAAAAGCCATCTTGTCATTTTGCATGGTTTGGCTCTTTGTCCCCATGCAAATCTCATCTCATATTCTAATCCCCATGTGTCAGGGGAGGGACACGGTAGGAGGAGATCAGATTATGGGGACAGTTTCCTCCCTGCTGTTCTGTGATAGTGAGTAAGTTCTCACAAGAACTGATGAATTTAAAAGTGTTTGGCAATTCTCCCTTCATCCTCCCTCTCTTCTGCCACTATGTAAGACATGCCTTGCTTCCCCTTCACCTTCTGTCATGATTATAAGTTCCCTGAGGCCTCCCAAGCCATGTGAAACTGTGAGTCATTAAACCTCTTTATAAATTACCCAGTCTCAGGTAGTATCATTATAGAAGTCTGAAAATGGACTGAACATCACTCTAGAAGAGCTCTAAGAATCTCAGCTTTCAGCCAGGTGTGGTGGCTCACGCCAGTAATTCTAACACTTTGGAAGGCCAAGGTGAGGGGATGACTTGAGGTCAGGAGTTCCAGACCAGTCTGGCCAACATGGTAAAACACTCTCTACTAAAAATAAAAAAAAAATTAGCCAGGTGTGGTGGCACGCACCTGTAATCCCAGCTACTTAGGAGGCTGAGGCAGGAGAATCACTTGAACCCGGGAGGCAGAGGTTGCAGTGAGCCAAGATCATGCCATTGCACTCCAGCCTGAGATGACAGAGTGAGACTCTGTATCAATAAAAAAAGGAATCTCAGCTCTAAACCTTCAATTTCCATAATAGTTGTTAATAGTGCCTTATTATGTCTTTTTCTATGAGATTTCATAGCCATCAACAGAATCTGTTGTCTTTTGGAAAAATCTGGGTCTTCAGGTTTTAGATCATGCAAGTAAGAGTTTTGTTTAGAAAGATGTTGAGTCGAATTTGTTGTACTAATGAGATTGCCTGTATTACACGAGTCATTTGCGGCATTGAGCTTTGTCTATTTGCAGTAACGCAGTTACTAAAATCAGGTGTCAAATCTGATTTGGCCAGTTTGTTACTAAATCATAAGGGGAGAGTTGGCGAATCCCAGTAGAAATTGATCTTGTAAGTAACCAATAGCAAAACTTTAGACCATGAAAGTTTGAAGATCTGAGAGCTTTGCTAAGTTTAGTATTAGAGTTTTATACACATATGAGTATCCTATATATATGTTTATATAATATGTATATATTATAATGGTATTCATTGTGTATAATACTCATTATAGTATTCATTACATATAATACTCATTATATATAATACCCATTATAATATGAAAAAATGTTTCTGAGTAAACAGCAAGATTTTACAAAGCTCTTTGATGTAGTTTCAGTAACAGGGCTCCTCCTGTCCTTGAAGAGATTGGTTAGCAAATATCTGGTTGAGAATAAAGGGGTAAATGTAAATTTGCTATTCTAAGAGCTGTATTTTTCTGGAAATGAAATGCTTCAAGTTATCCCCCAAATAAGCAATGATAAAAAATATTCAGAACCCACTGTAGGAGATAATTTTTTTAAAATGTAATTAGAGGTGTTCAAATGAACTCTGAGGGGTAGACTTTAGTCCATGCTACTTACAGTGTTTTCAGGATAAAACTGATGATGGGTAAAACAAACACAGAAAACCCTCATTAATTTTAGTTAATTTTTTCACTCTCTATCTCGACTCAGTAAAGTAGCTCTTCTTTTCTTTTTGTGGTGGGTGATTTCATGTAACATCCTTGCAAGGTCTCGTTTGATTTTCTTTGAAACTAAAATGCATTCACCATGAAAACACGAAGGATAATCCTCATGTAATTTTCGGCCCAACTCTATCTCTTCTCTGATTATGAATCTAATGGCTAATATTATATAGTAACCTCTTTAAATCTCATCAAGTATTTGGACATTTGAGTTTATCATGGGACTAGTATTTTAGAGACTGTCTCATGTAATCATCAATCAGAACATGTTCTTAAGTATCCATATTATCTATCGTACTTCAGTATTTATAATAGTTTGTAGAAAGTAATTGAGTACTTAAAAGTCTTTTAAGTTTAAAAAAGACTTTTTAAAGAAAATGTGGCACATATTCTTACTCATATTCTCCCTCATAGGAGGGAATTGAACAATGAGATCACTTGGAAACGGGAAGGGTAACATCACACACCAGGGCCTGTTATGGGGTGGGTAGAGGGGGGAGGTATACCTAATGTAAATGACGAATTAATGGGTGCAGCACACCAACATGGCACATGTATACATATGTAACAAACCTGCAGGTTGCACACATGTACCCTAGAACATAAAGTATAATTTTAAAAAAATGAAGAAAAAGGACTTTTATTATTTATTTATTTATTTCATACTTTAAGTGCTAGGGTACATACGCACAACTTGCAGGTTTGTTACATATGTATACATGTGCCATGTTGGTGTGCTGCACCCATCAACTCGTCATTTACATCAGTTATAACTCCCAATGCCATCCCTTCCCCTTCCCCCCTCCCCATAATAGGCCC
>NW_012112919.1:3222044-3228500 GCF_000951035.1 Colobus angolensis palliatus | reverse complement strand
CTTTATCCAATTTGCCCGTCTGTGTCTTTTAATTGGAGCATTTAGTCCATTAACATTTAAGGTTAATATTGTTATGTGTGAACTTGATCCTGCACTGTGATATTAGCTGAATATTTTTCTCATTAGTTGATGTATGTTTTTCCTGGTATTGATGGTCTTTACATTTTGGCACGTTTTTGCAATGGCTGGTACTGGTTGTTCCTTTCCATGTTTCTTGCTTCCTTAAGGGTGTCTTGTAGAATAGGCCTGATGGTTACAAAATCTCTAAACATTTGCTTGTCTGTAAAGGATTTTATTTCTCCTTCACTTATGAAACTTAGTTTGGTTGGATATGAAATTCTGGGTTTAAAATTCTTTTCTTTAAGAATGTTGAATATTGGCCCCCACTCTCTTCAGGCTTAGAGAGTTTCTGCTGAGAGATCTTCTGTTAGTCTGATGGGCTTCCCTTTGTGGGTAACCTGACCTTTCTCTCTGGCTGCCCTTAAGATTTTTTCCTTCATGTCAACTTTGGTGAATCTGACAATTATTTGTCTTGGAGTTGCTCTTCTCAAGGAGTATCTTTGTGGCATTCTCTGTACTTCCTGAATTTGAATGTTGGCCTGCCTTATTAGGTTGGGGAAGTTCTCCTTGATGATATCCTGAAGAGTGTTTTCCAACTTGGTTCCATTTTCCCCCTCTATTTCAGGCACACCAATCAGACATAGATTTGGTCTTTTCACATAATCCCATATTTCTTGGAGGCTTTGTTCATTTCCTTTTACTCTTTTTTCTCTAGATTTCTCTTCTTGCTTCATTTCATTCATTTGATCTTCAGTCATTGATACTCTTTCTTCCAGTTGATCGAGTTGGTTACTGAAGCTTGTGTATTTGTCACGTATTTCTCGTGGCATGGTTTTTATCTCTGTCAGTTCTTTTATGGCCTTCTCTGCATTGATTATTCTAGTTATCCATTCTTCCATTCTTTTTTCAAGATTTTTAGTTTCTTTGCGCTGGTTACATGGTTCCTCCTTCAGCTCTGAGAAGTTTGATCGACTGAAGCCTTCTTCTCTCAACTCATCAAAGTCATTCTCCTTCCAGCTTTGATCCATTGTTGGCGATGAGCTGCGTTCCTTTGGAGGGGCAGATGCACTCTGATTTTTTGAATTTCCACCATTTCTGCCTGCTTTTTTCCCATCTTTGTATTTTTATCTGCCTTTGATCTTTGATGATGGTAACGAATTGATGGGGTTTTGGTGTGGGTGTCCTTTCTGTTTCCTAGTTTTCCTTCTAACAGTCAACACCCTCAGCTGTAGGTCTGTTGGAGATTGCCTGAGGTCCACTCCAGACCCCGTTTGCCTTGGTATCAGCAGTGGAGGCTGCAGAAGATGCAATATTGCTGAACAGTGAGTGTTGCTGTCTGATTCTTGCTCTGGAAGCTTCATCTCAGGGATGTACCCCGCCATGTGAGGTGTCAGCTGTCGGTCTGCACCTCATGGGGGATGTCTCCCAGTTAGGCTACTCAGGGGTCAGGGACCCACTTGAGCAGGCAGTCTGTTGAGTCTCAGATTTCAGCCTCCATGCTGGGAGATCCATTGCTCTCTTCAAAGCTGTCAGACAGGGTCATTTACCTCTGCCAAGGTTTCTGCTGCTTTTTGTTTAGTTATGCCCTGTCCCCAGAGATGGAGCCTACAGAGACAGGCAGGCCCCCTTGAGCTGAGGTGGATTCCACCCAGTTTGAGCTTCCCGGCAGCTTTGTTTACCTACTTAAGCCTCAGCAATCGTGGGCGCCCCTCTCCCAACCTCACTGCTGCTTTTCATTTAGATCTCAGACTGCTGTGCTAGCAATGAGGGAGGCTCCTGGGCATGGGACCCTCCCGTCCAGGTGTGGGATATAATCTCCAGGTGTGCCATTTGCTAAGACTTTTGGTAAAGTGCAGTATTAGGGTGGGGGTTACCCAATTTTCCAGATGTTGTGTGTCTCAGTTTCCCTTGGCTAGGAAAAGGTATTCCCTTCCCCCTTGCACTTTCCAGGTGAGGCGATGGCTCACTCTGCTTCAGCTCTCGCTGGTCAGGCTACACCACCTGACAAGCACCGATTGTCTGGCACCCCCAGTGAGATGAACCCGGTACCTCAGTTGAAAATGCAGAAATCACCTGTCCTCTGTGTCACTCGTGCTGGGAGCTGGAGACTGGGGCTGCTCCTATTTGGCCATCTTGCTCTGGGATAAAAAAACACTTTTTAGTACTCAGTTGCTTAATAATCATTCAGATAATGTCCTGCTGGGGAAAAAAAAAGATGAACTACCTTAGAGGGGATTGGCTAGTAGTATGTGTGTGTGTGTGTGTGTATACCCCCCAAGTAATCACAAGTTCAGCTAAATGCAATGAGTTCTTGCATTCAGGCTGATTTATGTCTGTGGCTGGTGTCCACATAGAGGCATAGTTGATATCCCTTATATAATATTATTCCTGATATTTTCTTGTTTCATAAACATCAACAAAGAAGATTAAATGTAAATTTTCTGGTGAAGTTCTATTAAAAAATGTTCGGGGCATAAATAGTTCCCAAAGAAAAAAGACTAGGCAATTATGAGTTGTTCCTTCTGTTAATAGAAAAGTAGCAATATTTAGAATAATCCACCAATAAATCTAAGTGTATGTATTAACAGAACTGCATAGGACAAATGCTTACTTGCCAAAGAATGTTACTTCTTCTCATTGAGCAACAAGACTTGAACAGCATGGGGGATCATTAAATTTAACAGATACCCTAAAACCAAGATGGCTAAGGTCTCTAAAGAGAGACCTAAGAAAGGTGACCTATTGCCTTAAGAAAAGGTGAATTTGGAATTCAGATAGAAAGAAAAGTGATGATAAACTACTGGTCTCTGATGGTTTCTGTGCAGGTGAATAGGAATATCTAGGACTTGCATAGATTTCTTGAGTATGAATAGATAGAAAAGTCTTGGATTATCCGTAATCTTTAAGAAGTGAGGAATTTGCCTTCTTCAGATAAATTATTCTCTAGGTCATGAAATTTATATTAATGAATATAACATTTTTAAAGAAACTTAATTCCTTTACTGAGTTGAAGAGAAAATAGTTAAACTTACTTAATAGTGTTAGAGTATATCTCATTTACTTAATAGTATTAGAGTATATCTCATTTTTGGAACACAGCAATAATTAATCCATGTATTAGACCAGAGTAGAATCACAGGAAAATTTAAGTTCCTAAGGGCCAGGTTAAGGACTTACTAAAAAAAGATGAATATTCAAGTAAACCCAAGATAAATAATTGTCCAGATATATGTATGTAATTTGAATAGGAAGGGAAATTGGTATTAATAATCTTTTTCTAGAAAAAGGCAAATAAGGCCAAACACAGACTACCACTGTAAACTATGTAGCCTCATGTAGTACTAAAGGTAAATATTACTCGGGTTTAGTTTTCCAAAATAGAAGAGCTTGACTATTTCATTTATGGCCCTCAAGTCACAAAATGCCTATATTCTCTCCCACTGGATTTCTTGAGTGAAAGTATAAGAACATTAGAAGGACTAGTACAAAGTGATAATATGAGTACTGATGCTATTAGGATTCAACTTCCAGTTTTTGATGTTATTGTGCAAACTTGGCTAAGTTCTTAATTTTGTCAATCTGATTCTTAAGAATTTCAAGCTCAATAACTCTGTACATATCAATAACATTTTTGACCTAATATGAGACTGACACAGCATATTGAACTTCAGATTTGAGCTAGGTTTAAAATCAAAGAAAAAGTCACTATCTAAATGAATTATGTCTTGATTATAAATAGTGGGTACTTCATAAATTTTCAGGAAAAGGATACCAGGAGAGCATTTAATTGGATAATTCCACTGGCACTGTAAATTTTTCTCTATTAAGTTAGTGAGAGAACATCACAAAGCAGGAAAGAATGCCCCTTAATTAAAGTTTGATTAACAATTGTATACTGAGACCTGGAGAGATCAAGATTTTTAGAGATGACGATGATGGAGTTGTCTGTTGACTTTGCAGAAGAGGTTATGCAATTATAAAGGAATTTATAGGTTGATATTATAAAGCATGGATTAAACATTTGTAAAGTTGTCTCATAATATTTAAAGACATTTTCTTCATGTAAGTTTAAGGATACATGAAAATAGAATGCTATATTTTATCTGAGAACACCTCCGTTGAATATTGTTCCATTTTTCCTTTAGTTCTTTAGCTAATACTGGACAATTGTGTTCACAAAACCCTTTCAGCTTGTGGTAAATTAAATAATACCTAATATAAATCCAAAAAAATATGTACCAAAAAATTAATACCTTGCAGATGTAATTAAAAATCTGAAGATGAAATTATCCATGATTTGGAATGGGCCCTAATACAATGGCTACTGTCTGTATAAGAGAAATGAGGAGACTTGGATGAATATGGAAGAAGGACATGTTAAGCTGAAAGCAGAGCTTGGACTTTATGTTTCTACAAGCCAAGCATTGCCACAAAACATCAGAAGCTAAGAGAGGTATTTTTTTTTTTTTTTTTTGTCTCCTAGTAGTACTAACAGCACTACTGTTTATTTCTCTCTCTTTCCTGGTTCTTTTTGTTGTAAGTAGAGTATATAAGATAAATTTCTTAATAAAGGGAGTAAACACAGGTCTGATCAGTCCATAAAAGCTGGCCCTGTGGACAGATAAGGTCAGAAGTTTTCATCAGATTGGTGTCATTATCGGACAATTTAGTCTTGAGTCACCTATCAAAATTTCCTGAGAAATTTCTTCAGTCTTGTCTCATTTTGTTCACAAGAGGCTTTTTCAGATAGATCCCTCCAAACTTTCCCACTAATATGAACTGTTTGTTTTATGTGCATGCAGTTGGATTTTGGCTGTTAATTTAGAGGCTCATACATAACTTTTAAAAGGCTATTGTCAATGCTCTTAGTTTTATCTTGGTCTACATGTGTGCTCAAATTGGGTCAGAACTCTGTGACTTACATGCTTCTGTACTAAAATTATAATTAATATGCTTATCTCTCTTTATGCCATGATTTCACAAAGGATAATTAGAATTGCAGTAGCTATTGAGGAAATTTTGATATTTGCTAACTTGTTCATTTAAGGAGCTCATTAGAATGAAAAGGGAGTAAAAATTCAAGTTTCCAAATCTCCAATAGTCTGCTCTTTTTTTGGATAAGAAAACTTCTAAAGTAAATTCAGAACTCAAAAGTTCTTAAGAAGTCTTTACCCGAGCCAAATAATCAGTTTCTAGGAGACAAAATTATCTTATCATTTGGCAGCCTGAAGTGAAATTGGAGCTCTGATCCAACGCAGAACCTGCCTCACTCTTATGTTTGGATAGAACTTTCTGAGGGAGGCTCTAGAACACAGCCATGAACTCTTATAAATCAAGAGTCTTCACTGTAGCAGCAAGATTATCTTAAAAAGATGTTGATACAACCTTGAGTGTCAAAATTTTCAAGCATCTACTTGCCTAAATTTCATCAGAAAATCTTTTTTTTTTTTCTTAAGCACAGCTAAATTTATTAGATCTTGACAGCATCTTAGGAGATCTCAGAAGGGGAAAGTCAGAGAAGTTCTTACAGTATTTTTAGACACAGGGCTGGGTAAGTTTAAGGCAGATATTGCATGGTGGGAAACTGGCTGGAATTGGGCCAATTTTATGGCATAATAAATTTGAGTTGGTGGGCACAGAGAGGTGAGGGTTTCAAGGGCAGTCTTGATAAGCAAACTTTTATTCATGATAATTAGCCTATTTACTTGGTTTATAGTCTTATCTTCCATTAGCAAGTATCCCCTGCAGCAAGTGAATGCATTATTTTTGACTTTGCTCTAAATTATGTATTGCAAGAATGGAATAATATGCATCATATCAGAATTTTTAATTTTGGAAATAGAAAGGCGTATTGGTTTCAGAAGTCTGGGAATCTCTACTTCCTTTACTAAATAGTATATGTTTTAAATCTGAACATTTTAAATGCTCTCCTGAGCATTTGAAATAAGAAAAAAATCCTATTTCACACTATAGAAAATAAATATGTCTCAGGAGAGCATTTAAAATATTCTCTAATGCTCTCTAAAATCTAATCCACAGATTTTTTGTTGTTGTTGTTTTTCTTTATCTGGTTTCCTAGTAGAATAGTATAGCCTATGTATGGAAAATCCTAGCAAGATATTTGGAGATGACAGTAAATTTCCTTTGTTTTATATATTCTCACCTGATTTAGTAGGTTTTAAATTAGCTAGACACTGCTATGTTCAAAGTCATTACCTAAGCATGTAATCTGGTAATAGCCTGTTGACATGTCTATAGTATATTTTTGTTAGTGGTGGTGTGGTTGTATTGGAATTGTTGTTTCTTTTGGTTTTGTTTTGTTTTGTAGGAGTGTGCAGAATCCTGAAAAGTAGGATGTCATATATGCAATGTGATGTAATTCTCCAGTTTTCTTTT
>NW_012112919.1:3102352-3220954 GCF_000951035.1 Colobus angolensis palliatus | reverse complement strand
CAGAACATATTATCTACATTCACAAGCATGTCAGGCTTAGAAATCAAACAGTTCTATTAAATACTGATGTGGCAAAAATATAATTTATCTTGTTTAACCCTTATAAGTTCTTAGTTGAAACACTCTTCTGAAAACAAAAACTAGGTTGACAAGGGTAAAACCGATAGAATTTTATCGACCCATGCTGTACCTGTCACTGGGAAAAGACCTCAGCTCAAAAGTATCTTTCTCTTAGGACAGTGCCTTGGAGCCATCCTTGAAAGTATTTTAACAGGCCAGGTGTGATGGCTCATGCTTGTAATCCCAGCACTCTGGGAGGCCAAGGCAGGCAGATCACACGAGATCAGGAGTTCGAGACCAGCCTGACCAATATGGTGAAACCCTGTCTCTACTAAAAATATAAAAAATAAGCTGGGTGTGGTGGTGGGTGCCTATAATCTCAGTTACTCAGGAGGCTGAGGCAGGAAAATTTCTTGAACCCAGGAACAGAGGTTGTAGTGCGCTGAGATAGTGCCGTTGCACTCCAGCCTAGGTAACAAAAGCAAAACTCTGTCTCAAAAAAAAAAAAAAAAGAAAAGAAAAGAAAAAGTATTTTGACAAAGAGCAATAAATGCTAACATAGTGACAAGACATAGGTGAGAGTAGTTCCACTCTTTTAAAATGGAAGAAAACGTGGGAAAGTAGTGAAATCTGTTCCCACATTCTGCTGGTACATTCTCTGGGCTGATAAGCAAGTGTTGTCTTCAGTAAAGGATGGATGTCCTGACATCAGGCAACTAGAGGGTTCCCCTGTGTTTTCATAGTCTCTAATGTAGCAATTCTCAATATTTTTGATAGAAATATTTTGTTTTTCTTTAATACCAATAGAGTATACTTTTATATTTGTATCATCTTCTGACTACACATATTATTTTCTTCCTATAAAGTCAGCATTTACTTTTTTGAGCATTTTTACCTTAGAACTCATTTTCTTTCATTTCCATGCTTCTAAGAGATCTATTTGATTCACGTATTTATTCAGAAAACACTTTCTTGGTTCATGCTTTAATGGTATCGCATGTTGCTTATTTAGTGAGAACAAACACTTTGTATATAACGAGATTCAACAAATTATTCTTAACAGCTTCATCAAATATGGTGAAGATAAGAGAAGAAATTTCTGGAATTGAGTTACAATTATTCTTCATTTCCTCAGCTACTTGACTACTTTGACTGCTTTGCATAAGTGATAAATGATTTGTAAAGAAGAATTAGAGTAGTGGTAAAAATTTCTTGCCCTGAAATTTATCAGTGAAATAAACCTACAAAAATCATTAGGTAGCTTTGTTCTTTCTTATATATGAAATTATTAATGTAGGATAATATTTCAAACATATCCATATCCATATGCTTCTTAAAAACTTAAAGGCATAAGTATTTTAATTTTTGTTTATTAGGTTCAAAAATTAGAAGCATGATAGGTTAAGGCATAAAATACCAACTTTCTTGGAATTGTGAAACCTAAACAAAAAATAATTTTCATTTATTTTCTTCTTTTGAATGTTTATACCCCTGCATATTGAGTGAGGGATTTATTTTTTCTCTTCATGATTCATTTACACAGAAGACTTTGTGAATGGTTCTATCTAAAAGATAGCAGAATGTTTAAAATGAGAAAAATATCACCTCCCAAATGAAATGTATTCAACAAGAAAGCCATCAACCACAGCATAATTTTTAATAGAGTTTCAAAATCTTAGAAAAAAGCATGCAAAAAGAAATAAGTCAAAATTTTATAATTTTACAAACATGATTTTAGGCTACACTTATATATCTCTAATCAAAATTAGGTGGAGCTATCACTTTTGTCATCTTAATTGTTTCTCTCTGAATAAACATTAGATCATATTACAGTTGAGCCAATATAGCCAGTATATGGCCTTTATATACTGAAGTATTATTTTATCTTTGGGCAAAATTATGATGTTTTTAAACATGGAATATACTTTTTGTCTATGATCTCTGAATAATCAGAATGATGGAAGAAAATGGTAGGCAGAAAAGTGTAGGGCAAGTAGAATTGCCCAAGAATTGAGTTAAGTATTTATAAAAATGATTTTCTAACTTTCTGTATTATAGAAAAGCTAAGCATAAATTGGAATGATTAACTTTTAGGTAAATGTAAATTCTTCCTCTAAATTTAATAACAGGGATTGAAAACTCAGTGAAACATTTTGATTTATGGACTTGCAAAGACACTGAAAGAAGGGATTTGAGTAAGTAAGATGTAGTAACAATGCAATACAGCTTTCTGGCTTTATTTAATACCTCTGTGAGATTCTTGACAAAATATGTGCCATTAGTACAAGTTAAATTACTAGCTAAGCCTTTCACTCAAATCCTAAGCTAGCTAAAGCTTTGAACTCTAGATCAAGTAAACTGCAAAAAAATGTATAGGGATGAGCAGTATACAGAATCTTAGGGCTTTTTGTTCCCCAGGCTTCACTCTTATACTATTAGATTTTCAAAATAATTGACAGGATGGGGAAAAGAAATCACACAAAAAAACCCAACAATCAGAAGCTCCTCCTGGATACCTAATAAAGATGAGAGCAAAGAAGCAAAAAACAAAGTAACCTAGAGAATAAAGAATGTGAGAGAAAGAACAAGAGAAAGAAATTAAAAGGAGTCCTTTCCTCAGGGTGAAGCAGTTGCTCACTCTCACCACCTGAGTAGACCACGTGGACAAAAGCAGGTACAAAGACACCATCTTCTCTGTGGGCTCCCAAATGAAATACCTTTGCTGTACAGGGAAAAAAAACAATGGAGATTGATAGTCTCATCCCACATCAGAAACTGATTTATAGACTCATAGAATCATGGTCGTGATCTAATATACATTTTTAAGAGATGGGATCTTACTATGTGACCCAGGAGACTGAAATTCAGTGGCACTATCATGGTTCACCACAGACTGAAACTCCTGGGCTCAAGAGATCCTCCTGCCTCAGCCCATGTAATAGCTGGGACTACAGGTGCACACACTACCACACCTGGTCTAAAATATATAATTTGTAGAGATGGGATCTTGCTATGTTGCCCAGGCTGGTCTAAAAACACCTGGCCTCAAGTAATCCTCCCACCTCAGCCTCCCAAAGTGTTGGGGTTATAGGCATAAGCCACTGCGCCTGACCTTAGGTTTAATTTCTTATTATTGCATTCTCATTCAATGTTCTCTTTTCTCTGTTGGCCATTTATCTAGTTCTTTTGAACTCTCAATTATAGATTTGAAAATTTATTCTTTTTTATGTAATAACTCACAGATAAATAAGATTCTTCATATCCAAGATTATCAAACTTTGTTAGCACAGGAGCAATAGCAACAGCATATTTTATTACATCTGTTCTTTTGTTTGCAAAGAAACATCTTGTGAACTCCTGCCCTGACTGTACTTAGGCTCATGTAAAAGAAAAATAAACGTGAGTTGCTTTCTACTTTTGTTTAGCTGGCATTCTTAGAATAGAACTTACGTGAAACTTGTAATGAAAGAATCTTATTCACTTCCGCTTAGCATTCTCTCATTGTTCACGCAATTTTCTATAAAATACAACCTGAATACATATTGTTTGAAATGGGCTTTCTGCATACAGAAAATGTGCTTTTCTTTAAGTGGCTTGTGAAAGTAGCATCAGTTGTGCACCAGTTCATTAGACAAACCAAATATCAATGCTTTATTATACATTATTCACAAAGGGAGATAAATCAAATGACTAATTCCTGAAAACAGGGCTTGAAACATCTTCGGAGGGCACCAGGGCAAGCTAAATACCGTAGGAGTCACTTATTGACAGGGATTTAGTCTGAGAAGTGTGTCCTTAAGTGATTTCATCTTTGTTTGAAGTTGGAGCACCATAGAGTGTACTTACACAAACCTCGATGGTATAATCTACTACATATTTAGGCTACGGGGTCAAGCCTGTTTCTCCTAGGCTACAAATGTGTACAGCACATTACTTAGTATTGTGGGAAACTCTAACACAGTGGTAAGTATTTGTGTATATAAACATATCTGAACATAGAAAAGATAAAGTAAAACTGAGTTATTATAATCGTATGGGTCCGTCATTGTATATGTCGTCCATTGTTGCTTTTAATCTTGTCCTTAAGTGGTCTGTGACTTTGTCAGGAAACTAGTTCACACCCAAAAGGGCAGACTCTGGAGATTTGGAACAATATTTAAATACATTAAAAAGGAAATGCTCCAGGTAGAATCTTCTTAGGTCTGTCAATATGTAAATTTGCTAATTAGATCAATGAAAATAGAACTCGTGCCTTCTGTTACAAGGAGATCATAACACTGAGTTAAACTGTCAATATGCAAATATACCAATTAGAATCACAATAGTATTAGATACATTCTGTATGGGAGAGTTGAGAATAAGGAGGAAAGAAAGGTTTTATTTATTGATTTATTTGCTGAGTATATATTTAACGCAGAATGTTTTTACCCTTTATAATTGGTAAAGCCTGTGGTGCTTAAAGAATAGGAATTAACAGTCCCCAAGTCAGATGTTTAGCTTCCTTCCCAGTAGACCTTCCCAGATGATTTGGAAAGAGACTGATACAAAGCTATTTGTCTCCTGTGTCCTTAGGGAATCTCGTATGGGTTTTGCCAAGTTTGGAAATAGGATAACAAATGAAAGCGAAGAGCTTCACCCAGCTTTCTCTTTCCTGGAATACAAATGTATGAACTGCCACTGCATGTGGAGTGTTGTGAGAAGAAGCACTGCTACCAGTCGCCATCTCCATGGCAATAGCAAGAGAGAAAAAGCGTCTCTAAGGTAACCAGAAAATAAACAAAAATAAGATTTCTAGGTTAACATCCCATTAATCAGAAGTGACTTCAGAAAAAAATAGCTTCTAGAGACTGTAGGTGGATTATGATAATTAAATTAACATTTATATCGTTAAACTACTACTCTCTTTAACAAGTTTTTTTTTTCCTTTGCTCTCTTAAAATATTTCTAGTTCTCTTACTATCCTAACCTGTAAAAAACTTGAAATTCCCATCATCAAAGATGTATCCATTTTTTAAATACTTGGAGACTTTGAAATTCCACATACATTATTGCCTTCCTTTTAAATGTTAGCATTAATTACATTGTCAGATAAATTATCAGTAACAAATTGGCGCATTGAGATGAATCTAATTGAATCAATATAAATTGAAATCAAGGAGCAGACTCCCAACATGACAGTTTACCAGAGGGATACTTGTTACTTGGCAAAAGAAGGTAGCAAATAGGTGCAGGGCATGGGGCATTACCAAAAAAGGGCTGCCTGGGAGATGCCAAGAATTGTCTGTGTTGCAGATTGAGCTCTGGGGTACCTACATGATGCTGGTCTAGGGAGATGCAGAATTTTTGCATGTGTAGTTTAAAAGAAAGCTTTATATCAAACCATTGTATGGTAAAGGAAGAGTTAAACTTGAATCACCTACCACATAAATTTACTAATTGGTTTATACTGACATGTAACTTACTTTCCTAAAAGTATACAGCAAATGCACCTGTATCTTTTGTGAACATAAAAGCTACATTTTATTCTGCCTCCTGGGTCTGATCCCAACAACTGTTGCACTGATTCCTTTAGTCTCTAAAACAAAATGAATTATATACTATCTAGATTACTCTAGAGCAGAATTCTATAGCTTCAATTTTCTTTGAAGGGAAAGCAATTGGAAGGTAAGATTTTTACCTGTCCTATGCCAAATTCGTTGTGAAGGATTTTGTTGTATATTTATATTTTCAATAAGGAGAAGGGAAAGATTAAAGAAAATTTGAAAATGATTAGTTAGTATTAGTTTATTAAGAGTATAACATAAGTTAGATATACCTCAGTGCATGAAATACAAATATGTTTTGGGGGTAATCACTCAGACGTATTTGATATGCACCCAAAATTCCAAATAATATATCTAAAAATGTAATATAAAATATAAAAATATATTCTGTTTTAGATATTTAGAATTTGGAAACTGGAGTATACCATGCCATCTGAACATATGTGACAGTATACTGAAGAGATGTGTTTAGCAGAAGCATTCTTTTCAAGCATTCAAGCATTCTTGAATATGTTCTATTCTAGGACATATTCAAAGATATATTTTCTAACTCTGTGTATTTTTTTCCAAGATCACTCCTTAAATAATGGCTGGAAGTTAGACCTGTGCTTATAATTTGCTAAATAAATTTCTGCTTTTGCTTCTTTGAAGTCAATACATTTTTAAACAGAGAAAAAAAATACTGTCCAGCAAATAGGTTGGGCCATTGGGAAGTTAGGCTGTGAGAGCTTATTAGATGGCTGTTTTAGGCAGGGAGTCTTTGCTTCCATGTACAGAAGAATGTTACATGCTTAATGAAGACTCCAAATATTCATTAACACTTCCCCCTATAATTATAATCTGCCATACTGGACCTACCTACATGCATAGATTACTTCCTTTCTGGCTCTCGCTTGTGAGCCGGCATGTCAGTGACTGATTAGAGACTGTATGTGTGGGTCAGGCATCAAGATGCCACTGTCCCAACATTAAGGCTATGTAAACTCTATCGGGGTGCATGAACATGGAATATACAGGTGAGGGCTTTAAAGGAAATTATAGCGGCAAGAAGTGAACCATATAGAAAGAGCTGTTTCTGTGAGATAAGTTCTACTTGGATGTATGTAAAGCAGAAATTAGCAATATAGTATTTATTACATGATTGAGACAATTCACCACTTTAAAACTTTTTATATACACTTCAGGTTATATCACTAAAAAGAATACCTCAATGCCATGGCATGGTATCTAGTGTTGTACGTTCTGCATTTGGTTTTTCATTCATTAGCAGGTGTATATACATCATTTCAAAAATCCAAAGAAAACCTTACTAATTTAGTTTAAAGTGTATTTATTTGCCAGATCTTTTACTTATTTCACAGTTATTTTGAGGTTATCTCTATGTATCATGAATCTTACTGGATACTGAAATACAAAATTAATAAAATACTTTTTGCTCACTGTGAGAAACATAAAATCTTGTGTAAGAGATACATATGTACATATATATTCCTTGCATAGATATGTGTGTATACATATGTAACTATATATGTGAAATATAAATATGTATGTGTACATATCTTTCAAACACATATATGCATATAAGTAAATAAATATGTAAATATATATGCACATATATAATGTAGTACTAAATGATGTATGATATTATGAAAGTTTTCATAAAATCACTGAAATAATTTTCCAAACTGTCTATGTAAAGCCCTGTCCAATAGGACTTTCTATATTTATGGAAATGTTCTATAATATTCTGTAATTGTCAATATATAATAGGACAGTCACTGGTCTCATGGAGCTGTGGAATACTTGAAATGGGACTAAAGTAACTGAGGAACTGAATATTTTATGAAATTTAATTTTTATTAATTTAAATGTATATAGTCATGTATGCTTTGTGGCTACTGTGTTGGACAGCTCAGGGAAGACAATGTCTTGGAGCAGCAAAGGATTCATGATTTTCAGGCTTTATGAATGAGTGAAGTATTTCCTAAGCAGATCATAATTTAACAAGGTGAGATACACTCCAGAAAGAGAACAGTAGACTTTTATTTACTTATTTATTTATTTTGAGACAAAGCTCACTTTATTGCTGGAGTGCAGAGGCATGATCTCAGCTCACTGCAACCTCCACGTCCTGGGTTGAAGCCATCCTCCTCCCTCACCCTCCCAAGTAGCTGGGATTACAAGCATGCACCACCATGAGTGGCTAACTTTTGTATTTTTAGTCGAGACGGGCTTTCACTATGTTGGCCAGGCTGGTCTTGAACTCCTAATGTAGTGATCCGCCCACCACGGCCTTTCAAAGTGCTGGGATTACCAGCATGAGTCACCGTGCCTGGCACTTTCAATTTTTTTTTTTTTAATTCATTCATTCCTTTAAAAGAAACTGTAATAACACCAAACTTTGTCAAAATTTTATAATGTACTAATTTTCCCTTTACAAGTACCCTGTGAAACAAATATTAATATTAACCAATCTGCAATGAGGAAACTGATGTATAAAATAATTAATTCAAAACCCAGCTAGCAGCAGCAGAGTCAGGTTTTAAACTTAGGAAGTCTGGCTCTAAAGCCCATGTCTTAACTTTTGTGCCACATGCTATACCAGCCACGGAGGGTGCCAAGTACTTCCACTTGAAGATATTATACTACCGTCTGTTACAAACCAGGAAATTCAGTTAGTCTGCTCAATCAATGCATATTTTCTGTTTTCTAAGTTCAGACCCTATTTCATGACCTTGAAAGAAAAAGGCAAATAAAGCACAAACTTACTGCTCAAGGGCTTAGAGTCTTATTGAGGTAAAATTTATCGAACTACTAAGAGAAAAATTTTGCTGTGTCTGGGGATATTGTGAAGTACTCAGAAAAAGGAATCAGTAAGCAAAACTGCAGCAGCATACTATATAGAGAACTACGAAAGGAGAAACTCTTCACAAACTGGATGAATGAACCATCTGAAAAAAAGGCAAAGGTGGATACAATTATTGAAAAAAAATGGGATTGGAAAGCCATGAGCACAATCAATGAACTCCTCCATATAAATACCAAAACTTGTCACTGGGAGAAGCTTGGGATATGAGACCAGTTGAGAAAGTCATGGCAAGATCATAAGAGGATGCTGTATTAAACGTAAAGATTTTTAAGCAGAAGAGATATTTAAAGAAACATACTTTGGAATTCTAGAAGTAATCTCAAAAAGAATGCAATGTTTTCACTCCATGGTGAAGAATAAACAAAACCACAATGACTTAAGAAACTATTGTGGCCTGTAGGGGCTTGGCGCCAAATCCCTACTTCTCTGCCCATGGCATTTTGTTGCAGGGAAGCAGGGTCTAATTTTCAGCCCATACATATTCCCTGAAGTGATGAGACAATAGGTCATCTTCTCCCTCAGGAACTCATAGAGCTCAATATGAGAAATATTACACAATCTTAGGAGACACATATCTTTGTTAATAAAGAAAACTGTATAAACTCAGAAATATACCAGATTTGGGTTATTTTTAAATATTTACCCTTAGCAGCTTCAGTGCCGAACTGAACGTACATCATTATTCATTGTCTAAGACAATAAAATCAACAACAGTTTCAGTGTTGAGCTATTCATTTTCTACACAGTAAAGTGGGCGGAGCGCGGTGGCTCAAGCCTGTAATCCCAGCACTTTGGGAGGCCGAGACAGGCGGATCACGAGGTCAGGAGATCGAGACCATCCTGGCTAACACGGTGAAACCCCGTCTCTACTAAAAATACAAAAAATTAGCCAGGCGAGGTGGCGGGCGCCTGTAGTCCCAGCTACTCGGGAGGCTGAGGCAGGAGAATGGCGGGAACCCGGGAGGCGGAGCTTGCAGTGAGCCGAGATCGCGCCACTGAACTCCAGCCTGGGCGACAGAGCAAGACTCTGTCTCAAAAAAAAAAAAAAAAAAAAAGAAAAGGGGTAAGAAGGAGCCCTTTTTATCAGGAATGAAGTAACATTTCCAGTCATGCATACCATAACATCAGGGATATCGTGAAGTACTTAGAAATGCATTTTCAGGCAATCTTCTTGTTGTACAATAGCATAGAGTGTACTTACACAAATCTAGATTGTATATATAGCCTCCTACATCTGTACTTCATACGGCACAGCCTGTCGCTCCTAGACCACACTGTGTACATCATGTTACTGTACTGATTAGGGTAGGCAATTGTAACACAATGGGAAGTATTTGTGTATCTAAACATAGAAAGAACACAAGAAAAGTATGGTATTATAATTTTATGGGACCATCATAATATATGCAGTCTCTCATTGATCACAATGTCCTTATGTGGCACATGACTATATTTTGGTTTAGAAACTCACTTATTTGTTACGGCACCTGGAGAAGATAACCTAACTCTTGGGTGTGTCTTTCAACATATCAAATGGGGTCAATGACTTGACTGACTTACCTTGTGCAATAACTTTATATATGAAATATTTGGCAGACAATGAATGAGATGTACAAGCATAAATGTGATATTGCCAAATATCCACATATTAGACTATTTTTACACATAACCACAACCAACACAATTAGGGAGAGGTTCCTCTTGTTTTCCTCGTAATTAGTTTAAATTTTTTTTTTTCTTTTTTGGATATCTGATTAATTTCAAATTGCTTTTTACCAGGGAGCACAATTGTTGGACAACATCTTGAGGACATCATAGGTCTGTTCATTTTAACTCCTCATCTTTTTCACAAAGGTTAGTAAAAATATTTCCCCATTGGGAACCTAGTGGGAGATTTTTTCAGATCAGTAATTTTACCTACTGGTCATGGAGCTGGGAAATAGTTCAATGTGCTTGAAGTAGTCTTACAAACAGAACTAGGTACTCTTCCATTATTAGAAACTAACATTTTATGGCATTAGCCTTTATGCTGTATGTCAAGTCAATTTTTTTATAGCCTGTACATGGCTTATGTCTGTACAGTCATGCATCCCTCAAGAAAACGATACATTCTGAGAAATGTACTGTTAGGTGATTTTGTCTTCTGCAAATATTACAGAGTGTACTGATACAAACAGAGATAGGTGTAGCCCATTGTTTCTAGGCTACAAACCTGTACTGCGTGTTACCATATTGAATACTATAGACAGTTGTAATACAGTGGTATTTATGTATCTAAACATATTGAAACATAGAAAAGGTATAGTAAAGATACAATTTCATGATCTTAGTTATGTAAGATTATATCTATATAATCTATATCTTGCATATGTGGTTTATGGTTGGCTGAAATGTTGTTATGCAGCCTATGACTTGTGACTTGCGAACAACAAAAATTTGTTTCTCACACCTCTGGAGGCAGAGCAGTCTAACATCAAGGTGCCAGCAGGTCTGAGGTCTGGTGAGGCTTGTTTCCCAGTTGAAAGATGGCACCTTCTCACTCTTTGCTCATGCAGTGGAAAGGGCAAGGCAATATCTGGGGCCTCTTTTTTAAGGCTACTAACACCATTCATGAGGGCTCTGCCCTCCCAAGGGTTTCACCTCTTAATGCAATCACATTTGTTATTAGGTTTCAAAATATGAATTTTAGCAGGGGGGGCACGAATAATCACACCATAGTAATGGTGACTCTAATCCATAGGAAGAAATGAATGAACAGGATTATTTCTTGAATAGCAATGAATAACAGCTAGAAATATAAGTATACCATAATACTATACTATGTTATTTTAGTATATATACCATAAATATCAACTATGCCATAAATGCTACACTATTATATTAAAACTTATAAATTGTTTCACAACCCTTGTAGAATACTCTCACAATTGTGTGATGAGCAGCTGCCAAATTGCCACAGACAATGGTCACTGGAATAATTTCCCACTGATCACAACAAATAGCCAGTTTGCCCTTAGCATCAATGTTCCTTGACTTACCATGAGACTATGTCCTGATAAACTCATTGTAAGTTGAAAATATTGTAAATGAAACGTGTGTTTTTCACTTAGCAATATCGTCAATGTAAAATGGGTGTATCTAGACATAACCCTATCGTAAGTAGAGTAGCTTACTGAATGCGTATCACTTTTGTACAGTTATGAAGTCAAACACTCCTTAAGTTGAATCATCTGTATTTCAAAGGTCTGTATTACGGATTAGTTTTCTCCCAAAACAACATTTATTCAAGTGTTTCCTATTAAAATGTCAACAAGTATGGAATAAGGAACTCTATTAACTCTTTAGCAGCCACTAATACCCCCAAAAAGCTGGCATCCAGGCAATCAAATTTTATGCCTCTAAGAAATGGGTGGACTCAGGATGGTTTTATCATCAGTTGTTTGTTTTGTTGTTTTGTTTTGCTGTATTCTAGTAAGTAGAGGTAGAAGAGAAAGGACTGAAGTGCACTTCCCCGTAGTAGTGCTATTCAAAGAAGTTCTACACCTTTAAGAACCCACAGGACAAATTCCAACCTGGAAAGCAAAAGGAAACCTTCCCTAGAAACCTCTTTCCCCAGATATTCAAAAAGGGGCAGACATTATTTCAGCTGCCTAGGGAAGGATTACCTGATAACCTAGATTTAATACTTCAGGAAAACTCTCTAGAATCTGACTCTTTCTAATCCTGTCGAGGCCTATGAAATATATAAGCTGTTGAGATCGGAAGCCCTGGATATTCCAAAGACTGTATAAGGACAATAGTAGTGAGCTGATGTGCAGACATCATGGCTTGGCGATGCGAGAAGAAAGGAAAGTAAAAGGAAGCAGATAGAAAACTGTGAGATATATCTTCTATTTAATATACTTTGCTATTGTGGATACATAGTTCTTTGGGAATGGTGACTATTTAAGCAGGGTGTGTAATCTTCCCTTACCACAGCATGTTTTCCTTTAGTCAGCTGGTAGGTCTTCTGCCTTTCATGAAGGATGCTGATTATTTTTGGGTTACAGGGACCAAACAGAATTACTTGGAAAAGGGTTTCTTAAAACCATTTCTGAAGAACATTAGTAATGTTTAGATAAGGATCAGGCTACCAGGAATACAGTTAGAGAACGTGCGGATTAATATTTCCTTAGTACAGGGCTTCCAAAAGGCTATAATATTTGAATACATTAGGCTCATTATGAATCTCAAAAGGAGCATGTAGTAAGGCATATCTAATATATTTAGGCATAGAAACAGTTTTTCCAGAGACCCTTCGTAAACAGGAGCCCACAGCTTCTCCATACCAACAACCTTCAATTGGGGCATATCTGAAATCTTCCCTTTTTTGTACTACATAGCTCCCACTCTGTCAAACTTTAGGTTTCTGCAAAAATGCAGATGATGGTGGCTGACCTGTTGTTATAGCAACCTCTGAATTAATATCCTTTGCTTGTTATCATTTGGTTGCTCTTCATGTGTTTCCACAGTCATTATGGAGATCCCACTGAGACCCAGTCTGCACTGCCCATCATGGGTCTTGGTCTTTGACCAGATGCAGTACTCACAGAGGTGCCTCGTGCCTTGCTCCTCACAGCTTATGGAACCCATGATTACATGATAATTTTTTGTTTGGCATGCAGAGGACTTCAGACAAAATCCTGAATCAAAATTTCTTCACTAAAAGTTTATTTTGTCAAATAAATGAGCAACTTGATAAAATTAAACAAGAACTAACTAGATTCATTCACCTAGTAAATCCTTCCTCTCCTTGCCTCCAAGTGTTTCCCTATATTGAGCCTCTCCCTCTTCTCTTGTGTTCTTCTGATCTCTCTCCTTCCATAACTTTATCTGTCCCTTTCTCCTCTTTCCCTTGTCCAGGCCAAAGGCTGTTTTTCAAAAAACTATCTTAAAACCCCAAATTGATAGTTTCCTCTATAAATGTATCCCTCCCATAAGCCACGTATATAGGCAACTATCGAATGTAAGCTGTAGACCTGAGCTAAATTAAAAGCTGTAATGAAAGATTTATCTTAACCCAAACAAGTCCAGCAAATATTCACAGAATAATTTAGAATTATTTTGAGAATTCTAAATATATGAACCTATATCAACTTGTACAAATGTTGGTTAGAACATCAGATGCTAAATTCTCAATGGCAAAATCTGATTGGACTGACCTAGAAAATGGACTACAATATTTTGCTTTCTACAGTGAATTTTAGGGTAAAAATTAAAAGGACACAAAAATAGATCAAAGTTTCCTAAAAACTATACCTGAAACATTTCCAATAAAAATTAAGTGGATCATAATTCAATAACACAAACAAAAATATGAAACTGTAGATGTTTTGAATAGACTAGAATAACTTCTGAAAACAGTTGGAAGTTAAAGAAAGTGTTAAAATGTCAGCAGTCATTTTATCTCCTACTAAAAATGGAGTTAAGCCTAAAATTGGAGACCTAATTATAAAACAAATTACAATCAGAAATAGCCCCGTTAGCTGAACTGCAACCCTGTCAGAGCATTTTGAATGGACTTTATAATATCAAAATATCACACATTCTCCCAAAATATGTATAACACTTAGGTATCCATAAAAGAAACTGAAAAAGGAGAAAGAAAAGGAGACAGAACCCAAAGTAAAGCTGTGCCTCTGCTGATCAACCAGCTGAGTGGGCTACTTCCCAACCAACTACCTACCAAAAAAGACACTTGTTGATATTTTAAATAAGAGGCATACGGACAAAATTTATTCCATCTTATGAAATAAAAATAAATATATAAAAATATCTTAATTCAACTCAAAGAGTATTTTCCAAGGATGGAAAAGACATCCAATATTCTGCCATACCCTTAAATAATCAAGGTGAATTAATGTTAAATATGGATGTTTACCCTTATAAGTTCCTGGCAGATATAAGTGCTATTCTTTCTATATTGAATCTTGCCAACTTTGCTCAACTTCTTTCTTGTTGTAAATTTACCACACAGTTTGTCTGTATTTAATATAATACATGGATTTTTTCTCTGTCTTCCATTTCTTAGACATAGCCCTTTCGTTCCTTACTGAAACACATTATTTTCTGCTCTGCAATACCACTTCTTCAAATTCAACAGAGACACTCACTTGGAAAATGGATTTGTAATTTTAAATGTACACCTGAGGGACTACTTTCTGAGGTTCCAGAAAACTACTCTGTTCATAATTAAGTCGTGTCTGCTCAGGATTTGACTTTGCCCTCTCCACCATATTAGATGCAAACCCCAGATAAGGATCTTGGCAGTGTACATGATACTCTAGGGACTAAAAACTCCACTGACCTAGGTAAAATGTTTGGAGCAAAATCTGTCGATAGCTCCTTCCAAACTTTTACCCAAAATGTTCAATATTCTTTGAAACCTGAAGAAAAGGAGACACTCAAACCTATAGGTGAAGAAGTTATATCCAAGGGTCATCTTATAGCCTTCACTAGTACTCATAGCATTCCAATCCTGCCAATAAATAAACAAAATAGATTTGTTTAAGACCTAAGGGCCATCAACAAATTCACTTCCTGGTAGTAACTAACCCAAATGCCACCCTGTCATCAATTCCTCCTGAAGCCACTGGCTTCACTCTCATGAGTCTCTGCTTTGTCTTTTTCAGTATGTGTCTAGACTACAGAAGCAATATCTTTTGCTATCACTTGGGAGGGACAACAGTATACCCAAATAATCATGCCACAGAGGTTCACTGAAGCCTCCTCTATATTTCCTAGACCCTCAATCAATTCTTAAAGTTCTAAATTTCTATTGTTAGGATAATAATGTTGGAGTGTGAAAAAAGACAATAAATATATTTCTATTGTGATTTAGTTCTGCTACAATATGTATATTATCTCCTCCTTTACTTAGAGAACAAGGAAGCCTGCAAAATGATTCCATTAACTGGCCCTCAGCAGTAGCAGAAAAAAAAAAAAAAAAAGACAAATAATTTCAAAGATAAATTGCAACTGCGAGAACATATTATTTGGTATATGATGTATCTAAGAGGGAAAATGACCTCTTCTGATAGATTAAAGCCTACCCAAACTTATTTTACACCCCATATGAAATGATAATTAAGAAGACTCCTAGGTTTAACTGGATACTGCAGACCATGGCAACCAATTTTTTTCTGATTACAGCACTTCTTTATGAATTGAGCAAGTCCTGAGAAAGATACCCCCTGCTCTGGGATACCAAACATGAACATGCCTCTGTAATCTAAAGTAGGAATTCAACAGCCTCCCTTCCTTAGGCATCTGTTTTAGTTAGGATTCTCCAGAAAAGCAGAACTAATAGTATATGTGGCCTATATATGGAAGAGAGGGAGAGAGACTAATTTATTATAAGGAATTAACTTGCATGATTATGGAGGAGGTCTGGCAAGCCTTACATCTATAGAGCTGATATCCAATTTTGAGTCCAAAGACTGAAACTGTTGCAGAATAAGGAAGAGCTAATGTCCCACTTTGAAGGCTATGAGGCAGGAAGAGGTGATGTTCCAGTTTGAAGAATGTCTTACAGGATAATTCTATCTTACCTGGGGGAGGGTCACTCTTTTGCTTTGTTCAGGACTTCAAGTGATTGGATGAAGCTTACCCACATTATGGAGAATAATCTGCTTTACTCACTCTACTAATTTAACTGTCAGTTGTATCCAAAAGCAACCTGATATGGTTTGTCTGTGTCCCTACCAAAATCTTACCTTGAATTATAATAATCCTCATGTGTCAAAGGCAGGGCCAGGTGGAGATAATCGAATCATGGAGGCAGTTTCCCCCAGATTGTTCTCTTTCTTAGAAACATGAGAACAGACTAATACAATACATTTGTACTGAGTTGTGGGATGCTGCTGTAAAGATACCTGAAAATATGGAAGCGATTTTGGAACTGGGTAACAAGCAGAGGTTTGAAGTTTGGAGGGCTTAGAAGAAGACAGGAAAATGTGGGAAGGTTTGGGACTTCTTAGAGACTTGTTGAATGGCTTTGACCAAAATACCAAAATATGGACAATGAGGTCCAAGCTGAGGTGGTCTCAGATAGAGATGAGGAACTTGTTGGGAACTGGAATAAAGGTCACTCTTGCTACGTAAAGAGACTGGAAACATATTGCCCCTTCCCTAGAGATCTGTGGAACTTTGAACTTGAGAGAGATGATTTAGGGTATCTGGGAGAAAAAATTCCTAAGTGGCAAAGTGTAGTGTTCAAGAAGAAGCAGAGCATTAAAGTTTGGAAAATCTGTAACCTGACAGTGTGATAGAAGAGAAAACCATATTTTCTGGGAAGAAATTCACACTGACTGTAGAAGTTTGCATAAGTAATGAGGAGCCAAATGTTAGTCACAAAGACAATGGTGAAAATGTCTCTGTGGCATGTCAGAGACCTTCATGACAGCCCCTCCAATCACAGGCCTCGCAGCCTAGAAGGGAAAACATGGTTTCATGGGCCAGACCCAGGGTCTTGCTGCTTTGTGCAATCTTGGGACTTGGTGCACTGAATTATAGTTATGGCTAAAAGGGGCCAATGTACAGTTCAGGCTGTTGCTTCAGAGGATGCATGCCCCAACCTTGGTGGCTTATATGTGGTGTCGGGACTGTGTGTGTACAGAAGTCAAGAATCAATGTTTGGGAACCTCCACCTAGATTTCAGAGGATGTATGAAAATGCCTGGATGTTCAGGCATAGGTGTGCTGCAGGGTGGAGCCCTCATGAAGAACCTCTGCTAAGGCAGTGCAGAAGAGAAATGTGTGGTGGGAGGCCCCACAAGTAATCCCTACTGGGGCACTGCCTGGTGTAGCTGTGAGAAGAGGGCCACTGTTCTCCATTCCCCGGAATGGTATATCTACCAACAGCTTGTACCACGCACCTGGAAAAGCTGCACTTAATGTAAGCCCATGAAAGCAGCCAGAAGGGAGGCTTTACTCTGCAAAGCCACAGGGGTAAAGCTGCCTAAGACCATGGGAACCCACCTCTAGCATCAGAATGACCTCATGTGAGACAGAGTCAAAGAGATCATTTAAGAGCTTTAAAATTTGACTGCCCCATTGAACCTTGGACTTGGATGAAGCCTGTGGCCCCCATTTTTTAGCCACTCTCTCCCATTTGGAACAAGTGTATTCACCCAATGCCTGCACCCACATTGTATCTAGGAAGTAATTAACTTGCTTTTGATTTTACAGACTTATAGGAGGAAGGGGCTTGCCTTGTCAAAGATGAGACTTTGGACTGTGGACTTTTGAGTTAATGCTGAAATAAGACTTTGACGGACTATGGGGAAGGCATGATTCATTTTTAAATGGGAGGACATGAGATTTGGGAGGAGCAATGGGTGAAATGATATGGTTTGGCTGTGTTCCAACCCACATCTCACCTTAAATTGTAGTAATCCCCAAGTGCCAAGGGCGGGGTCAGTTGGAGACAATTGAATCATGGGGGTGGTTTTCCCCATATTGTTCTCATGCTATTGAATAAGTCTCATGAGAACTGGTGGTTTTTTCAATGGGAGTCTCCCTGCACAAGCTGCCTGCCTATCACCATGTAAGATATGACTTTTCTCCTCATTTGTCTCTTGCCATTATTGTGAGGCCTCCCTAGCAAGTGGAATTGTGAGTCAGTTAAACCTTTTTTCTTTATAAATTACCCAGTCTTGGCTATGTCTTTATTAGCAGCACGAGAACAGACTAATGCACACCCTCACAGAAATACCCAGAATAATATTTGATAAAATACCTGGGTACCTCATGGCACATATGTTTTTAATTTGACACATGAAATTAACCATCACAGCATCCCTAACTACAAAGAGCTCTTCTGTCTATTAGTGCATAAGTGACCTACACAAGCTCTTGAGACTTTCACTCAGCTTTATGGGAATCATCAAAAATCCATCACTTAATATAGCCTTCCTCTGATCCAGTTACAAAGGATTAGTCCTCTTGTCTTAGGGCAACAGCTGCCTCTGCAAAATTTATTAATAATCCTGATGACCTATTTCTAGGCTTCCCACTTGACCTCATGATTTCTCATGCAGTTCAGACATTACCATTGATTTAGAAAACACAAATATTTTCAGCCAGCCAATTAATCTCTTAGGAGATTCTATTACTCACCTCCTCTCACATTACTATTCACCATTACAAAATCCTGAATCCTGCCACTCTCTTGCTCATGCCAGAATAAGGAAACTCTCATGATTGTCTTAGTTGGGGAACTCTCTGTGCCTTACTCTCCCTTGTTAAAGGCTCCTAATGAAACCCTGATCTAATATTGTTGATAGATCATATTTTGAACCTGAAACTGGAGATAATCAAGCAGGTTATGCTATGACAAACCTGAACTCTCTTTTACAATAATCTACCTACAAAGTGGCAGAGGTTATTACATTCACTAGAGCTTGTCAACTAGCCAAAAACTGGAAAGTAAACATACACACAGATTGCAGTTGTGCTTTTTGAGTAGTACATAACTTAGGGATTTTTTTTTTTTTTTTTTTTGGAAGCAGAGGGGATTTTTCACTTCTGTTGAAACCCCCATTAAAATGGAGAAGATAAGGAACATTTTAATGCACTGCTGCTTTTGTGGAAGCAGCTACTATAAAGGTTGAGGTTCATGTGAAAAGAGACAGCATGGAAACTAAAGGACATTCGGCAACATACCATTACGCCAAAAAGTCACTTTAACCAAAAATTATAATCCAATATAAGCCCTCAAGGATAAATCTCTGGAGGGATTCAAAGAGGCCATTCTTAAGCATCAATATTTAGTTTTGAAGAGGCTGAACCCTTCGCTCAAAATATCTGCTTCGTGGCACAATATGATTGCAAGTCAATATGAGTTAAGTTTCTCCGTGAAATTACGCATTGTGGAATAGACAACTTGATTAACATCTTAAATCAAATTTGATAGGGAAATTTTAAAAACGATAGCTAAGATTATTTTTGGGCCATGTGTCACCTGTCTAGAACATAATTTTGAATAAAACGAAAGTGGAACATGGCCAGGAACTGGGGCTCAAGAACTCTTTGAAATCCATCATATTAATTTTATTAAACACCCACTGTGTTAGTCAGAGTTCACCAGAGAAAACAGCATCAACAGGATATTTGTTGATATACAGTAGGACATTTTTAATGTGAATTGGCTCACACAATTATCAGGATAGGACCATGTGAGTATTCTCCAAAATAACTTTTTCTTACCTAGATGATTAGAATGAAAGGAATCAATGTTACAGTCAGTGTAGGATACAGACCAGTTGCTCACTATTTCATTTTGACCTTGTTTTTCTCTTTTAATATTTTTTGAGAATTGATAAACCAGGAGTAATGTGTGCTCAATATGTGTCCCAGTTCCCTTTATTTCTGACTTTTTGACAAGTCTCCAGGACCTTTCATATCCAGTAGTAAACATTTAACGATTACTTAATGCATGCTACACACCTAAGCACTTTAAAAAATTCTTTAGAACAAAGCTGAAATATCTGTGATATTATTACCTTCAATTATGCAGACCAAAATGTCCCATGATATGTGGTCTGCAAGCTGCAGAACCAGGGAAGTCACTTGCATAATTCAGCCCATGTCTGAAGACCTGAGAACCAAGGCAGCTGATGTTGCAATTTCCAGGCCAAAGGGCTGAGAATCAGGAGGTCTGCTGGTGAAAGTCCTCGAAGTTCAAAGGTCCAAGAACCAGAAGCCCTGTTGTCCAAAGGCAGGAGGATATGGATGTCCCAACTCAAGAAAAGAAAGCAAGTGTATATTCTTCTCTGCCTCTTCGTTGTCTTTGGTCACATCCTTAACAGATTGGATGATGCCCACCCACATTGTCAGGGCAGATCTTCTTTCTTCGGTCTATTGATTTAAATGTTCATATTTTCTAAAAATACCATCATAGATACACTCTAAAATGATTTACTGCCTATCTGGGCACCTCTTATCCCAATCATGTTTACACGTAAAATTAACCATTATATCCACCCTCCATTGGATTTGAATATTTTTTAGTTATTGTATATCTATTTTCAGGATGGGTCAAAATACCGTATTGGAAAAAAGCCACAACACATACAGACACTAAAAAGCTGTCTGGCTTTGTGTTTGCAACCTAGGACACCTCAACTTTTACAGTAAGTGTTTGAGCTTCGCTCTTTAAAATGACCATTATAAAAGAATTCTGTCAGATGTTATCCCTTAGTCAAAAACTACACTTTCCTTATACTCTAATCCTTGAAAGTTTCAAAGGACCAATTGAATTCTTAAATTAAAATTAGCAAAATTTTCAGGAAGCCTTGAGCTCACTTGGCCAAAGCTCCCCTCACTGGTCCTATGGGCATTTGGTTTATTCTCTTGAGGACAAACTAGTTATTCCTCTATGAAGTGGTAATATGAAGGTTCACGTGTCTAGAAATTTAAACTCTGGCCCTAAACTGTGCCCTATTTCATGGAGAGATAGCAAAATTTTGCCAGGTTAAAATCACCTTCCTACAACATATTTCTAAACAGTTTCTTTGTGATATTCAACTTTGTCTCTTGGAAGAGATATTACAGAAAAACTGCTCTTGAAATGCATTGGAAGGAACTTTACCAGGTATTATTGATAACACATACAACACTGAAACTCTGAGGAGTCAACCCTTGGATTCATGTTTTACAACTTAATGAAACAATTTAGAATTCCACACAATTGCAAGGCTATTCAAGTAGAGAACTTCACACTGAAGATTCTCAGGGATCTCCCAGAAGCATCTGATCTGAGCTTCCACCCAACATGTCAGACCAAGACCCCTATCTAATTCCTGGTTATTTATTTTATTTTTCATCTGTTTGCTTGTAATAATTATTCTTCTCACTTTCTGTAGATCCCTTGCTATTGCCCACCCATGATGGCATTCTTTCCCTCCTTATTAAACCTGTTAGGTCAGAACATACTCATTCTAATGCCTCTTTATGTTGTCCTAAACAATTGTCACCTTTTTCAGTCTATGGACTGCTAGACATACCATCTATCACTGGACCGCTATAATACAAACCCTTGAACAAATCCAGTCTTATCAATTGAAATCACAGAGAATCGTAGCTGATGGCATTTCCATTTGTACATATGTGGGCAACTGTCCTTAAATAAACCAGTCTAGAACTTTAATAGTGTCCTTCTCCTCTAGGAAAAGAATAAATTATTACATCTATTGATCAGACTCTATGTTTCTAAGCTTCAATTCATCAACCTTCATATTGTGTTGGGCCAAACAACACCTAGAAGAGACTAATAGAGGTCCAAATATGTAACCAAAATAATGTAAAGCTAAGATGCTGACCCCGTGGTATAAACAACTTATTTTTTTTCTGGATCTCCACGTGCCCCAGCTGAACACTGTTTTCTTTATGACCAGGGTGCCTGATCCTGCTTTCATCAGACTAATAGCTCATATATTTTAGGAATACATAGGAGTATCCTGAGATATTTCTGTATACAGAGACTCTAATTTTAATTCCGTAAATTAATAGTAATCCAAATGCTGCTATTTTTGATTATTCAAACACACTACCTGGTGGACCTAATAACTCATTATTTATGCAAACAATCAGAGTAGTATTCCAATTGGTGGGAATCACAAAAGACTGTAAGAAACATAGAACTAATTCTGGCAAAAGTTATTAGTAACACCAACTCTACCCTAGATGGAATATAAATTAGTCTCAACTCATTGGCCCAAATAGGGATGGACAAGTGCATTGCTCTAAAATTGTTATTGGTTTATCATCACGGTATTTGTTCCATTGCCTTACTTCTTGTTGTACTTAAATCAATGAAATATGCAAGATGAAATAGGGTGAATATTTCTTAAGGAAAAAAAAAGCCATTTTGCTTTTAAAGTTTGATGCTATGACCCATGGCATTTGTTTGTTTGGCCTGTGTTGGGCAAATAGAGTTCAAAACACCTTACAAGGACTATTAATTGTTTTTGGTTCTGATACAGTGTTTGTGATGCCGGTCCTTAGAATTCTATCCATAGAATTAAATGCTTATACACAACCACTGTTTCATGAGATACTCACCATCATGATACAACAAGAAAAAGGTCAAACAATCTTACAATGCAATTGACTATGAAGATTACTAAACAATCTCTGAGTGGTGAAGATATGGATCTGCAGCATTCTCAGAAATGGTCAACCTCTCACAAGGGAGAGATTGATTTAAAAAGTGGGCTGAGAGACTAAATATACAAATGGTCAATTGTCAGACTATGTACGAAATGGAAATCTGACTCATGATCTGTAGCAATCAATCCAAGAAACCAAACTATTGTTTAGAGTAACCATACCAGAAAGTCAGAATACTATCTGTAGCAACCAGTTCATGAAGCAAAAAAAAAAAAAAAGCCATACAGCAATTAGCCCCAAATGGCCAGTATTTCATTAATAACTGACAATTTCTCCAATAATTGCCCCTCTTCCAAGTTAGGACCAATTGGAGAAAGGGAAATGTGCATGCCTGACTAATAACATAGTATGTCCTTACTTCTAGTTAAACTGTCTGCGGATTCCCCATGTCAATAGCAGCCAAACACACCTAAAAACCTCTTCATTTTTTCACTCTAAAGCTTTCTCACTCCTTTGCCTGTCTTTGAGTCTCTACCAAAATGCAAATGCTGAAGGCTGACTTCCTTGGTATAGCAAGCTCTGAATAAATAGCTTTTGCTTCTTTCCATTTGAGTAGTCTTCCCATCTATTTACATGTCACTCAATATATGATTTTTTGAGTTTATTTATCCACTGGGTGCTATAGGTTAGCAGTTGTATGTGTTCTATTGTTTTTGGAGAATTTTCTGAAGGCATAACATATCGAGGCAGTATCATACAGGAAAAGTAAGGAATGAAAGTCGGAAGACCTGAATTCCAGTCTTAATTCTCTCAGTGGCATGCCTTCAATTTTTCTCTTTAGACTCTTACCTCTGTGGTCTTGGTTTTAAGTGCAATGCAAATCTTAGAATGAGCAATCTTAAAGGATAATTTTACAATGTCTCTGGAGTGGTGCCAGCTGCAAGTGTAACTCTTGATTTCTTGATTTAAGGCTCATATCCTCGACATCCTCCCACCCCACAATGCACACACTTTTCCAGTTCTACGATTCCTATTATGGCTACAAATGGATTAAATAATTAACTAACTTTAAAATCTACAGTTACTGCCAAATGGCATTTTGAAAATGCCTTACAGTGGGTAGTTTTCATTAATTTATTTGGCCTCACATGTTCCTTCCAGCCATACCTCTCAGATAACTTGACAAAGAATATCGGATTTGAATAAGTGTGGTTTGAATACAGGATTCTAAGTATTTAAATAAAAGAATTGACTAATGTGGAACATTATCAAAAGGGATTTTGCATGATGAGAGTGTTTGTTTAACTTGTTTATTCTCTTTTCTCTGAGAAACTTGAGGCTGTTCAAGTTTCCCTAATCCCCTGACAAAAGGCTTTGATTTATTCAAATGCCAAAATCCCAGCTGATGAACTCAGGCTGGTTCAATCATCATATTTTTCAATTCTTTCTATTTCTCAACTGTAAAAATCTAAGCCAGGGTAATATGGGTAGAAACTGAGGGTATCATAGGCAAGTGTTTCTCAAAGGATTATAGGGCTGATATCCAGGAGCACGAATGTTGTAGAAAAAGAGCACGAGGCCACGGGCTAAAACTCTTGAGCTGAAGTTCTGTCTCTGCTGCTTCTTAGCTGGCTGACTTTGAGCATATCAATTTACATCTCTGGGTTGTAGTGTTTTTACCAATGAAATTAGACAAAGAATGGCTAACAATAACCCCCCCTCTTGCTTCATAGCATTTTTTGAAACTAAAATAAAAGATAATATGGTACATAGAAGATACCGTAATTTGCAATACGTGATATGAATGTTAAGTGGTAGTTTTATTATTATTTTAATATAAGAAAGGAGATTAAATTATATCCACCTTTCTAATGGTAGAGTCACATTACTTTATGAAATAATTCAGTTGATGATACAAAATTAGACATTTAAGAGAGCCACAAGATCTGATCCAACAAAAACAAAGATACAGAATAAAACCCCAAACCAAACAGGTTGCAAGCCTTTTTTTATCCATCGGAGACTTCAAAGCCTTAAAAATAATAATGGCCAGTATAGTCGTAGCCCACTATGTTGTAGGCCTGAGGCTCATTATGACGTCCCAAGTGTAAAACCTAAGAAGGAAAAAAAAAAAAACAAAAACAAGAAAAAACTAAAGCTTCAAAAATATCTAACCAGGAAAGGGTGAGTGAAATATAAAAGCAATGCAAAGGTGGGCACGGTGGCTCATGACTATAATCACAGCACTTTGGGAGGCCGAAGCAGGTGGATTACCTGAAGTTAGGAGTTCAAGACCAGCCTGACCAACATGATGAAACACCATCTCTACTAAAAATACAAAAATTAGCTGGGCTTGGTGGCGGACACCTATACTCCCAGCTACTCAGGAGGCTGAGGCAGGAGAATCGCTTGAACCCAGGAGGCGGAGGTTGCAGTGAGTGGAGATCGATCGTACCATTGCACTCCAGCCTGGGTGACAGAGTGAGACTCTGTCTCCCTAAATAAATAAAAAAATGCAATGCAATGCAATGCAAAATAATGGTGATCGATATCCAGGGGTTACAGAATTTTTGTGTCAATAATAGGGCTACTGAAGACTTAAAGGGAAGAGAACCATTATAACAGAACAGAAGCAGTTAGGAAGGTCTAAGAATGAATTTAATTTCAAGAACACTACTTAAAGATAGATAAAGAATCTCAATATCTGAGAAATACATGAATTTCATAATTAGAATCAGTGTAGGTATCACATTTGTATTTATTTTCTTAGCAGCCAATATGCAATCAAACTAAGTATAATTTAACTAAAATTTGGAGTTGGGGGACTTGGATAAGCAATGTATAGTATCTAAATTACAAAGTTGAATGATTGCATAGTAATAAAATGAGAGTAGGAAAAAATTAGAACAAAATAAAAGGGGTTATATTTGATATTAAATCATTCTTCTGCTTTACTACTTTTCTTATAAATAAAATCTATTTTCTTCTAGTATGATATTTTGATATGTTTATTTATTTTAATTTTCACTGCTTTTCAACATTTGTTGCTCCTTTGGCCATATCAATTGTGATGGTCAGAGATAGCAGCTACATAGTTTAACTAACATTTGTTTTGGTATATTGATCCTTTTTAAATCGGTTCTTTACCCACTACTATAGTTTCGCTTGTTTGACCCTTCCAAATCTCCTGTTGAAGTTTGATACTCAGTGTTAGAGGTGGAACCTAAAGGGACATGTCTGGGTCTTGCGGCAGATATCTCATGAATAGCTTGGTGACATCCTCATGGTAATGAGTTCTTAATCTCTTCATTCCCCAGAGACCTGGTTGTTAAAAAGAGCCTGGTATCTTTCTTTCTCTCTCTTGGCATGCGACTTCTGCACATGCCAGCTCCCCTTCACTTTCTGCCAGGAGTGGAAGCAGCCTGAAGCCCTCACCAGAAGCACATGTTGGTACCATGCTTCTTGTACAAACTCCAGAACCATGAGTCAAAAAAACTATTTTATTTGTTAATTACTCAGACCTTGCTATTCTTTTATAGTAATTCCAAATGGACTAAGACATTTTCATTTGATCATATCATCATTTACTCTTATTTTATCCTGTGATGTTTTGGAAACATGTGATTTACATGGAAACATTTTGTGATGCAATGTCACAAAATCTCAAGATCATTTAGAGCCCTATAGCTTGACCTTGAAACAAATTCTCCCATACTGGGGGTCCCCAACCCCAGGCCACAGACCATTGCTGCACAGCAGGAGGTGAGCAGCAGGTGAACAAGCATTACCACCTGAGCTCTGCCTCCTGTCAGATCAGGCATGGCATTATATTCTCATAGGAGTGTGAAACATATTGTAAACTGCACACATGTGATCTAAGTTGCAAACTCCTTATGAGAATCTAATGCCTTATGATCTGAGGTGGAATAGTTTCATTCCAAGACCATTCCCCACCCCACCACATAGTCCGTGGAAAAATTGTCTCCCATGAAACCAGTCTCGGGTGCCAAAAAGGTTGGGGACCGCTGTCCTATATCACATGACAATTGCAAAAAAAAAATGCAAAATTTCTTGTAACACTTCAAATTCCACTATGTGAAACGAAAGCATAATAATTTGTCTCAAAAAGGTAAAATTACAAGGAATTTCTTATACTGGCTCTTTAAGAGACGAAAAAGAAGCAAATCAGATTCTCACAAAACAGTTTTCTAATTTTTTTATTTTGCTGTCTACTTTTTTTAAGTGTAACTCACTAAACTCTTGGTGGCTTGGACAATAAATTTTTAGAAGGCTTAACAATTTACCCCACATTTTGTCAGGAACAGTTCTGTTTTCTACTCATACCGTAAACATACATTGTAGCTGCAGAAAAGAAATACGTAAATGCATCAAAGAAAATAGTCTCCTCTACACTATTGGCACTCAACTTCTCTGGAACTCAGTGATGCTGATGCTTTTGTTTTCTTTTTAATTACTTCACCAAAGCAGAACTCAAATCGGTTTTAGGATATTTTCTGAAACTGGTTAAAATCAGGAAAGCATCTTTGATTTTGTTGGTTTTTGTGGTTGTAATTAAATATAAATATAAAATAAATTTCCCACAGTTTATCTCACATGCAAAACGTATGATTCAAAGCCCACAACTGAACTCCTAGAGAAGTAGAAGAATCCAGTTTTTCTGCATCCTAGAAGACTCAGGATTACAATGTCATTGTAAACAGACTAAAGAGACAGTCTTCATCAATGGGCAGGATGCTTCTGTGAATTAGTGACTTTGTCGTTCATTCCTATGAATATTTACTTTTTAAAAAATGATATAAAATTTACACCAGTTTCCACACCAGCCCATGTTTCTCAGTGTCAAAAGAAATCTCTTCTTTTTTGTAGCCACTGAATAGGTAGAAGATTAACAATCATCTGAACTGACCATGTCTAAATATAGAAATGTCTGGTGCATGCAAACTGCTTTTGGGTTTGCCATCTCTCATGAATATTCTTATGAGAGTCCCAGTGTAACTTTCTCCTTTGTTGTTATGCATATTCAGGTCTTCCCCTTGTCAGGGCCTTGTCACTAGAAGATAAATCCTGCTTCATCCTTCAGTCACCTGATTGAACCTGCAATTCCATTTAGATATTATCAGTTTCTAAATCTCAAGGACATTTTGCTCTTATTTATTCTCCCTTAAAGTCAGTGATAGAAGTGCATTCTTCTCCTTGCTTAAGGATTAGATGATTTCTTAGACTACAAAGAAATAAATTAAATTAAATATGCTGTATTTCTCTTAAGACTTGGTTTTAAATATCTGACTCCTGGCCAGTCACGGTGGCTCATGCATGTAATCTCAGTACTTTGGGATCCTCCTGTTAAAGGCAGGAGCTTCAGGAGCAGGCGACCAGCCTGGGCAATATAGTGAAACCTCGTTTCTACAAAAGTAAACATAAAAATTAGCCAGGCATGGTGATGCAGACCTGCAGTCCCAGCTATGTGGGAGGCTAAGGCATAAAGTTAATATTGCTTGACCAAAGGAGTTTGAGGCTACAGTAAGCTGTGAATACACCACTGTACTTTAGCCTGGGAAAGGGACCCTGTCTCAAAACAAAAACAAAGAAAATTGACTCTCAACAGTCTACTTCCATTCTAACCTACATTCCACTATCATGCCTATGACTGTTTTTGAGATATAAGAAACTCTAAATGAGTTGGGGGAAAGGGGGTTGTTTCTGTTTTTTTAATGTTTGTTTCTTAATAAATTTTCCCTAAAATGTGTGTGTCGGGGAGAGGCGGGGAGCGGGGTAGGGGGCATTACTTTTATCTGGGAAGAAGGCAGCTACTAACACCTTAGATTTTGGAAATCACAAAATTATTTCTCATCTAATACTATATATATGTATTGTTTTCTACATTTCATATCCTACAAATTGGATAGAGAGTAACTAGAATAGGAAACTTATTAAGTGTGATAAGAATATCATGTTAATAACTGTGAAATATAAACAGCATGTATACCATAGTGATTAAATGCATGGAATCTAGCAAAAAGCTGGCTTGCTTTAAATTCTGTTTTTTTTTTAACCGATCTCATTATTATGGTCAGTTATTTAACCTCTCTGTCCGTGAGATCATACTAATTGAACTCAGAAGAGAAGAGGAGAGAAGACAGAAGGGAAAGAGAGGAGGAGAGGAAAAGGAGTGGAGGGGAAGGAAGGTAAGAGGGGACAGGGGAGGAGATAGATCCTACACCTATAAGCCCTCCTTAAGCAATCTACTGTTAGATGATGAGCTTCATCTACTGAAGTAACAACTGGGAAAACTTTTAGTAAGTGGACTGAGAGAGAGCTATTTAAAATTCAAAATATACACCTAAGACTAAAACTAAAATGGAAAAAGTGGAAGATGAATGGAGCAATGAAACATTGATATTTAAATATTATGTTGTAACAAAGTAGGAATAAAGACCTGATGGTATCAATGGTATATAAATTGTTCCAGAGCATTGAAAGGAAAAAATAAACAGGAATGACAAAGCAGATACTAATGAAATTGGTTATCTACAGGAAATGGATAAGGAAAAGGTAGAATAAAAGGGGGAATGGAAACGGTATCATAGAGACCGGGGGAAGTGACATTTCTCTGAATCAATATTTTTTATATGGCTCTAGCTATTAGACCATAGTAATTCTTTATACTCTCAAAAAATAAATGAACCATTATAATGAACCAGGATGTGTGGAAACAAACTAAAATTTAAACAATAACAAATGAACCTAACTACTGCATATGACTACTAAAACCACACTGAAGTGAATGGAGATCAAGGAACTCACTTAGGTAACTTGGAAAATACAATTTGACTCAATGTTATAAAGCTAGACAAAATACACTGTAACAAACTCTGTTCTCTATGTAGTAAATGTTTTTCTCAAAGTGTAGCAATTCCGAAATTGATTTATATGTTTAGTAATACTGGAAAAATAAGGAAATACAATGTAATAAGACCCAATTTTCTCAGATTTGGACAGAAGACAGTAATGACAAGAAAAGAGAAAATGTTGGAATCAAACCTGTGGTTTTGTATTTAAATTAGAGGTACCAGTATGAACTCATGGCTTTAATATATACATTAAAATATAGATATATGCATGTGTGACTTTGTGTGTATATATATGTACATACATATTATGTATGTGTGTATGTCTGTGTGTGTATATATTTTCTATCTCTGTTAATGGAACTGTGTGTGTGTGTATATATTCTACCTCTGTCCACGGAAAGGCATAAAAAGGCATGTCACTCCAGAGACAATGAGCATACCTGGAGCCCAGATCCTGATTTCTCTGTACTCTTCTTCAAATAAAGGGAACAGGACTCCTCAGAGAATTGAGGTAAGAAAAATATATATGAATCAAAAATACCTTTCTAGGCCAGAAAGTAAAGAAGTACTGGAAAATGGATTATGGTGAGTTAAAGAACACAGATGAAAACCTGAAAGAGTTCTAAAAAGCCAAAGCTGGAATAATTGGAGAATTAAATAGTTAATGAACTATGGGGCTGTAACCCCTAGAATAAAATAAATGCCTAAAAGTTAATATTTATATAAATAAATCACAAAATTATTTCTCATCTAATACATCTAATTGAATAAAAACTGAATAAAGGGCAGTGATTCAATAATACAAATAGAAAGAATGAGGAAAACTGGGTGTGGTGACTCATGCCTGTCATCCCAGCATTTGGGGAGGTTGAGGCAGGCAGATAACTTGAGCTCAAGATTTTGATACCAGCCTGGGCAACAAGATGAAACCTTGTCTCTACCAAAAATACAAAATTAGCCAGACTTGGTGTCACACACCTGTGGTCCCAGCTACTTGGGAGGCTGAGGTGGGAGGATCACTTGAGCCAGAGAAATGGAGGTTGCAGTGAGCCAAGATCGGGCCACTGCACAGCCTAGGTGGCAGAGTGAGACCTTGTCTCAAAAAAAAAAAAAAAAAAGGGAAATATAAATCTTTTATCGGGCAAATAACAGGTTATTATTATGGTAGGCAACATTCATATTCACTAATAATTTTTCATGGATTAAAGTATGAGGAGAAACAAAATATTTACATAGTCTCTCAAAGTATCAGCTCACAATATTGATAAATTAGAAAATGTGAAAATACTATAATTTTACAGTGGAGGAAACTGGCATACACTTGCTTGAATGGTGAAAATTAAGATTACCAGTAATAAGACATATCAATACCATCTACCCCTGATATCTGTGCTAAGAGGAGCACATAATTTCTGCAATATTGTTACCAAAAAATCATAACCTTCATCTAACTATAAGAAAACATCAGGCAAGTACAAACTGAGGAGCATTTTCCGAGTCATAAAATACAAAGAGGGAATAAGAAGCTGTTACAAATTGGAAGAAACTGTGGTGAAATGATGACTCCCTACAAGTGGGATCTGAAATAAATATTGGATGGAAAATCTGGAGTTTTGTTGATGGTATTGTACCCATGATAATTTCCTGGTTTTGATAATAGCACAATGGTGATGTAAGAGGTGAATATTAGGGAAGCTGGGTGAAGAACACAGAAAATTCTACTAGTTTTGTAACTTTTCTCTAACTTTTAAATTATTTTAAAATAAAAAGTTAGAAGATAGCAAGAGAAAGTGATCTATAGATTAAAGTAAGACTTTAATCACATATAGCTAGTTCACAATTGCTGAATTCTCAAAGAAACATTAAAAAATGAGTAATTGGATATCTCTGAACAGATATTTGATTGAATAGCACAGATTGGATATTTGATTATATTTAAAAATAATTTTTATTACATAATGGATGTTTAAAGAAATAGTTCTTAGAATTGTATTCTAAAATCTTCAAATAAAATTATATGATGCCTGGCATTTGACTGATCTTCATAAACAAAGGGAGAACTAAGTAAAGTAATCAAGAAACAAGATTAGCCACGATTTAATATTATTTGTTGAAGAAGCTTGATAGACTCATGGGATTTTTAAGAATTATTTTTTATTTGTTGAATTTTCTATCATGAAACATTAAATACCCAAAAACATAATTATTTACGAAATAGATTGAGTATAGCGTTAAATGGCTCCTTTCTCTGCTTGATTGTGCTGCGTGGTGCTCCCCTACAATGGTAGCGTGGACGTCTCGCTGAGAGCTGAGATTCTTGGATGTATCCTGTGGAGTCATGTCAACAGCCATTAACTAGCCAAATCATTAAGAGGCAGGTGAGATTTATTTCTAAATAAACCAACTAACAAAACCAATTAATAATTAACACATATGGATATAATTGGTGTGTGTAGTTATGTGTAGACATCAGTTTGTCTCTCTTTATTTTGATATTTCCTATTAAAAGATTAATTATAATTTGAAGAATGAAAGCTCTCCTAGTACTTAATTTACTTCTATTTTGTACCCATCCTCATACCATAAAGCTTCAAATGTTCTTGCTAAAAATTTGATAATAAAAACTTATGGGACAGAAATAATAGATAAGACTTAATATGCCACTTACCAAATAACAAACAGTGGTATGAATATTTAATTTACTTAATTGCCTCCAAAATTCTAAAAGGTATTTATTATATGCCGATTTCATAGCCAAGGGAGCTGAGACAGAGGTTAAGTAACTTAGATTTAGATTCAATAAATGGCACAACCGGGATAAACTCAGAGAGAATTTTTAGTGTTTGCGCTCTTATTCACTTCTGTATATTGGTTCCTAAATAGGATATAAATATTCTAAACTATTATAATATTAGAGTAAAACATCGAAACTTAGAAACAAAATCCAAAGAGACTACATTAATAAGAAAAAATTAGATAGTGTAGCATACTTTAAAATGTCAATGGTCTCCAAGCAAACAAGAACAATGCAAGAGTAGCAACAACACAGCATAATTTTAAACCAAAATGTATAATATGGTTTAAATATGACTATTTTACACTGCTGAGAAAAGTACAATTTATTAACATATAGCAGTCCTCTGCTTTTTTGTATGAAATGACATAATAAACAAACAAAAATGTTCACTACAAGTATAATTTGACAGAACTGTAGTCCAGTGGGAAATCCTCTTAGAATATGACAGATCAAATACAAAACTTCAGTAACACAATTATTTGACTTTGTGAAACATATGTGAATTTGTGCCTTCCCCTCTCTCTCAACACCAACTGTTTAGGGTAGGTGACATTAACTCAATGATCTTTTTCTTGAAGAGCATTTTTTCGGGGTTTTATTTGTGTTCAGATTTAAGAGGAGGTGTCAGACAAAGCGAAATGATAGTTAAGGGTATATTTCTTAAATAAAGGATCCAGGTGAGGAGTGAAAATGAGGGGGACCATTGGGCGTGATGGTATGTGCCTGTAATCCCAGCAACATGGAGGCTAAGGAGGGAGGATAGATTGAGCTCAAGAGGTAGAGGTTGCAGTGAGTCAAGGTTGCACCACTGCACTCCAGCCTTGGTGACAGAGCCAGATCCTGTCTCAGGAAAAAAAAAAAAAAAAAACAGAGGGAAAGGAAAGAAGAAACACTAAGGTGGTATTTGAACAGGCAATTTAATTTTTAAAAAGGTCAAAGAGAAATATGAAGTTTTAAATTCTCGTACTTATCAGTATGTTATACACATTCCTCCCTGTATTTCTCTACAAGATCTACAAAATCTTTGGTAAAATCTCCATCTCTCATTAATGCTTTTTATGTGAGTAGCTTCAAATAAAGCACAAGAGACTTTGCCTAAGTATTCCATAGGAGAATACATAAGAGATAGTAGCTGACTTCTTGCAATTTCCCCTGGAAATTCTAGAAGTCTAGAGAAGAAACAGTGCTTCCTAAGCCCGTGGAATTAAGATTTGGAGCAATCTAACGATCCTACAGGACAGAAAGATACCAGTTGGCCTCTTCTTTTCTCACATAGTTAAAACATTACATGTATGAATACACATTGACATTTACATATGTATATGATTGGTTTGTGTGTATTTATATGAATTAATAGAAATGAATGTGTGGTTGTAGAGTATGAACATTGAAATTGACAGAATTCTAAACTGACAAATACCCATGAAATTTGTGGCAATAAATGAAGACCACCCTAATGAAAACAAGCAAAGGCTATTTATTCAGAGCTTGCTACAGCAAGGAAGTCAGGTACTATCTCTTGTGTATGGCAGACTGAAAAGCAAACAGAAGAGTGGGAAAGCTTTATAGTGGAAAAAAGAATACTTCAGTCAAATAGTTGTCTTGAATAGAGGTTGTTGGCATGGGGAAGCTGGAGTGGGCCAATTAGACGTGGAACATTATTTGTGATAGTGATAGAACACAAAAGCATTTTTGACTTTGTCTGATTGGTCCTAGTTGGAAGTGGATATAGGGTGAAAAGATTGTGGAAATTCTCAGTTATTGATCAAATCCTGCCTATTTGGTACAATTGCTACATAAATTGTGCTACAGACTTTCTGGTCGGCTTGCTACAAATGTGTGTGAGAGTTCCATTTTTATGTGCGGCATGACCATGTCTGTTTGTATATTCAGTCTCTCAAATTGTTAAGAAATATCGTCAGGTACTAGGCACAATAAAACAAATGAAATGTAAATCTTAGCTAATCTCTGGTCATGATGTATTAATACTAGAAATTATTCATGAATACAGATGCTCCTCAACTTATCCTAGATTTACGTTCTGATAAACCCATCCTAAAGTCAAAAAATTGTAAGTGAAACCATTTTGAGGGCCATATGTATAGCAAAACAAACAAAAGAAACTGCACCCTCAAAACTATTAAAAGGATGAATATTTATTGTTAGATTATAATGCATATTTAAAAATTAGTAAATAATTACAATGGTATTCCAAAAGAAATCCCCATGAAAATTACTTCTTAGGGGAAAATAGAAATAAGCAATAGACTCAGCAGCAGAAATTATTTACTGATTAATAAACATGAGAAAGCAAAATACGGTGAAAATTTAAACTTTAAAAATGTTCTGGGCAAAATGGATTTATTGGTAAGATCTGTGAAGACTTCAGTGAATAGATAATTATTATATTATTCAGTATATATTTTAAGATAGAAACATATTTTTTAAGGATGGAGGCACATACATGTATACAAACACACAAGAGATTGACAGACCAGGATGAGCAAATTGTAGCCTACAAGTCCAGTCCAGCCTATTGCTTGTTTTAGTAAATAAAGTTTGGTCGAATAGTTGCTGCAGCAACTCACATGCTATAACAGTTGAGTAGTTACAACTGAGAGGTTATGACTTGCAAAGTCTAAAATATATAATGTTTGGGCTTTTATTGAAAAAACGTGCCTATTATTGGGTATTTGTAAGTATTCCAAGTGTAATATAGGTATGTTTCATGTGGAATTGAGTATTTACAAATATCAAATAACATATTAACACATCAAATCCTATATTGTATTTTTTAGAAAAAGACTTTGACAAAAATAGGATGCATAAATGCAAACATGTTTAATCCCTTGGTTATTGATGAGAAATTGTCACAACTCTTTCCTTCATTCTGGCTGTCGGAATATTAGATTTAATACTGGTGTTATGGATTAAAGTAAGTGTTATGACCAAAATCAGAGTTAAATTATTCTCCCCAAACTGTAGAGCCCTTGCTTTTCACTTGCAAAATCACTCTACCACCTCTACCCTGCTAGTCGGGAACAAGTTTGCCCCGAAAAACTTAACTCATGACGACTCAGATAATGTACCTACTTGTGAAGGAACCTGCGCAGTACTTTCCTGCAATCTTAGACATTCTATAACTCACTATGTTTTTCAGTTGCATAGAATTAAAGAATTTGATGATGGGGAAGTTCCAACTTTATGCAACAAGATGAAATGACTGGGAATAAAAGAGAATGTTTCCTCTTTAAAGATTCATAAGAAACATACAATGTATGGTGAGTAACTTAAAAAGTAATTCTGACTACCTCAGTCAATAATAAATTTATAAAAATTAAACACACATTTTGAATCATTAAACCGTTTATAATTTAGAAATAGAAAAGAAAAAATATAATCTGCAAATAGTAGGTTGAATGGTGAGTGTCTTGGGCAACATCTTCCACAGTGTGTTGCATGGACAAAAAATTCCTGAAGACAAAACAAAAGTAAATGTTTTTTGTTGTTGTTTAAATAAATGTAACACATTCAAAACTATATCCAGTCTTTAAGATATTTTTAATGTACTTTTGTGTATTAAGGGTTATGACATCTAAATTATATACTTACTAAATATTTAACTATAGTTTATTTAAAATTCCCAAACATATTTTAACAAAAAACTTTTGTATTCAATAATTATTATTCTATTATAAAAATGCTAAAGGAGAAAGTTTCCAATTTTAATCAATAAAAAACACCTATGCATTGTAAATTTGTATATACAGAGAGTAACAAAATCAAGTAACATATTAACTCTTGGAATACTATTAATTACAAATGTGAAGAACTCTTGAAAAAATATGTACTTTTCTACAGATGTACCCAAGAGGATACTTAGTATAAAAGCTATCACATTTCATTTTCATGGATAGTAGTATTTATTCTAACTCTGTCAATATTCTCCAATTTAACTCATAAATCCACTTCATTCTATGAAGTGGTAGAGAATTTACACTGGAGACATTATCAGATTGATTGTAAGTTTCCTTGGAATAATAATAAATGTGTGTCAAAATGTGTACCATAAAGAAGAGGAGCATGATAAGCATACTTTTTCCAAAAAGATTACCCAAATATTCGACAGCCCTGCAATCATCTGTTTCAGCTGCTCACAAGCCCTTAAAACACTTTGAATTCTGTACACCAAAAAAAATAAAAAATAAAAACTCACAACTATTTGCAGAAAATAGTTTAAATTGCAGTTTTTTTAGCTACAACAAATAGAGTCTGCAGTAGTCATATACTCCTAATAAACAAATTACCCCAAAGCTAGCAGCTTTAAACAATAACGTTTATTATTTCAATTTCTGTGGGTCAGGAGTTCAGGCACACCTAGCTGGGTGCACCTGACTCAGCGTGTTCACAAAACTTCATCAAAGGTGTTGGTGTTCGCTAGGGATAGAGTCATCTCAAGGCTGAGCTGTAGCTGTTGGAAGCCAGACTTGGCATGATGTAACTAACAATTAAGAAAATATTAAGGAATATTTCTGCTTCCTGATAAAATTCACCACTTAGTCCCTGTAGTGGCAATAAGAAACACTGAGTGCGATACTCTGAAATATATATTTTGTTTATGACCTATTTCCTCGCATATGACTTCTAAAGTCTTTAGAATCTCCAAAATGATGTCTTTTGTATGTTAATGAGTTGACTGACGGCCAGCAGCCCCCATGCAGCTTCACGATGGGAGCTGGTCACCAGAAAGACCAAGGCATGATAAGAGGATTGAGACTTCCACTCTCACTCGCAACATACAGGTGAGGGAGAGGGCAGAAGGTTAAGTTAATCTCCAGTGGCTTATGATTTAATCAATCATGCTTGCATACTGAAGCTCCAAAAACCTGATAAACAGAGTTCTTAGAACTTACAGATAGCTGAACACGTGGAGGTTCCTGGAGGGTGGTGTGCCCAAAGAGGGCAAGAAAGCTCTGCTCTCCTTCCTCCATACCTTCCTGTATGCATCTCTTCATCTAATATAATAAACCAATAAACACGTTTCCCTGAGTTCTTTGAGCCACTCTAGCAAATTAAACACAAGGAGGGAGTCGTGGAAACCCTGATTTATAGCTGGTTGGTCGTAAGCACAGAAAAAACAACCTGGGGTTTGCTATTGGCATCCTAAGTGGGGGGGGGTCGATCTTGTAGGACTGAGCCCTCAACCTGTGAGATGTGACACTATCTTCAGGTACGTGGTACCAGAATTGAATTGGGGGACACCCAGCTGATTCTCGCTACAGAACTGGTTGCTTGCTGGTGGAGAGAATTTCCCCCATATGTGGAGTCACAGAAGTCTTGTGTGTTTGTCGTTCAGTGAGAGAATAAACAATTTTTTTCTTAGTTTGGGTTTTCACTGACTCAGGCTGAGACAAAATAAAATTCATACTTTTAAAAATGAAGCTAGCCTAAAGTACTGGGTGAAAGGAAGCCTTATGGACTAAATCCCACACAGAAATTTTGCCCTGTATATTTGAGTAGATAGCCTTGACAATAGCTATTAGGAACAAGCTCCTCCTCTGGATACTGGAGTCCTAATACTGGGAGACTGCACCCAAAATAAGGGAAAACCACCCAAGTTTCTGATGAAAGTTGCTGGCATGACAGTTTGGTGTGTGAAAAGTCCCTAAAACAGGAACAGATTCACCTTGGGTTTCCTACCTGCCTCAGATTTTTTTAAAATGCGAAGGGAGATGTGTTAGAGAATTCAAAAGTATCTGTAATTGTACCAAACACATTGCACTTATGGCTCAAATACTGACAGAATCACTAAGGCATCAGCTAAATCACTTGAGGGTTGGGTTAATCACAGGAAAATTTAATCAAATAAAGTTGACCCAGCCTCAGGTTAATTTAATAATGTAATAAAGTGTGACCCAGCCTTAGGCTAACTTAATTCTAGAGTAATCTAAATGGACAACCCCTCACCCTAACTACTAAGCACAGAAAATGATGTCAATTAAACTAAGCGAAGCAAATGTTTTTATATTAGACCTCAATGTTCTCTAATACTCTAAGAAAAAATTACAAGACACAAAAAGAAGCAGGAGATATCAGCAGAAAAAAATGTGAATCCTAAAAATAAAAATAATCATTGGAAATTTCAGAAATTAAAGTTAAATTTCTGCAAGAATTAATTAGGCTTACTAGCAGATTGGACATTACAGAAAATAATAAAAGACTAAACTGGAAAATAGGTAAATAAAACTATCTAAATTAAATGTAAGAGAAATATTTTGAATAAAAAGAGAAATCTCAAATCACTTGAGTAAATACCATATGTTCTAAAATAAGTGTTTCCATAGAAACAGAAAAGAGAGTGAGAATGGGGAAATGACATGAGAGATTAATGGCCAAATGTGGTGAGACTCTTAACCTACAGAGTGAAGAATATTGAAAGTCCTCAAGCAGGAACAATAAAATTCAAATCTTTTTGAGTGAGGGAGCAAGAGGGAGAACTAGAAAGCACAGCAAAATTTCTGGTAGTCAATAATCAAGAGAAGAAGGTGACTGGGGGAAAAGTAAATATCATATTGACATATTTCATACAGGGAAACAATATTTTTGTTTGTTTTTGAGATGGAATCTCGCTCTGTTGCCCAGGCTGGAGTGCAGTGGCTGGATCTCAGCTCACTGCAAGCTCTGCCTCCCGGGTTTACACCCTTCTCCTGCCTCAGCCTCCCAAGTAGCTGGGACTACAGGCGCCCACCACCTGGCCCTGCTAGTTTTTTGTGGTTTTTTTTTGTTTTTTTTTTGTTTTTTTAAGTAGAGACGGGGTTTCACCGTATTAGCCAGGATAGTCTCTATCTCCTGACCTTGTGATCCACCCGTCTCGGCCTCCCAAAGTACTGGGATTACAGGCTTGAGCCACCGCGCCCAGCTAGGGAAACAATATTAAATATAGCTGTGTTTGTGCAAAAACAAATAGGATGCAGAAGACAATAAATGAACATCTACAAGATGCAGATAGAAAAAATTAATATTAATTTAGAACCATTCTTTAAAAATGAAGGCAAGTAGAAGACTTTTTAACAAAGTAAAAGATGTGTGGTTCTGTTGATGATGAATATTTTCTCAGAGATATTTTTGAAGGCATTCTATATAGGTCAAAAGTAAATGATACTCCTTTAAAACTCAGATCTGCAAAGAATAGAATACATGGTAGCTATGTAGCTAATTACAAAAGATTTTTTTCCTCTTAATTTCTGTATGAAACAACTGACTGTCAGGGAATGATTTAAAGCAGCTGAGCTGCCCTCTGTTTGCTCACTTTAACTGGGGGATATGCTGAGAGAGAAATAGGTGTCAAGTAACTTATTAAAATGTGCGTGTCAATTGGTCTGCTGGGTAAAGAGGCTAAGGATATTCTCTAGATGACTCCTGACTTATTAGATAGCATTAGATGTCTTTAAGAATTTCTTTTGTAAGAAATAAGGAGGAAAGAGGGAAAGAGGAAGGAAGCAAGGAAGGAATTTAGTCTTGGAGAATGTTTCATAAGATATTCAAGTCTCCTAATATCTTATCTGCCTCCCACCTGAAATCCTAGGACTCTGGGAGGCTGAGGTGGGTGGATCACTTGAGGCCAGGTGTTCGAGGCCAGCCTGGCCAACATGGTGAAACCCTGTCTGTACTAAAAATACAAAATATTAGCCGGGTGTGGTGGCACGTGCCTGTAATCCCAGCTACTCATAGGACTGAGGCAGGAGAATCGCTTGAACCTGGGAGGTAGAGATTGCAATGAGCCCAGATCATGCCACCGCAGACTGGGCAACAGAACAAGACCTTGCCTCAAAAAAAAAAAAACAAAACAAAAGTCCAATGTGTGCAACATGGGAATGAAAAGTGGGTAGGTGGTAGTGGGAGGTCACATGAGATGTCTTGGCAAAATTCTGCTTTGTCTGAATCAAGGATGGACTATACTTGAAATCAATAGAAAAGCTTGATACTGATACAGTTCTTAAATTAGATCCAGTGTGATTTGACAATCGAATTACTAGTAAAACTGCATAAAGCAAAAATAATAATGCTTGTAACACATAAAAGTAAAATATTTGTTGAAAATAGCAAGAACAAGAAAGTGCTAAATTAAATACACTGTTATGTGATTTTTAGTATATGTGAATTAATATTCAAAATACACTATGATAAGTTAGGAATGCTTAAATGCAACACGCAAAAATAAACAAAGAGGAATAGCCAGAAAAGAGAAAATGTAATACTTATAAACATTCATTTAATTGAAAGGAAAGCAGTAAAAGAAAAAGATAAAAATAGATGAATCAAATCGAAGAAAATAATCAAACAGCACATTTAAGCACTCATATAAGTTAAATAACAATTTCAGAGCTTGTCAGATGGGTTTAAAAAAAAACAAGACTCAATCATGTATCTATACAAGATACACATTTTAAATATTAAGATATGTATACTTTTACGAACTCATTATTTTTCTTTATTTTAAAAAATATTTTAATTAATTAAAATTGCATAAATTTTATATGTTTATTGTGCATAAAATGTCGTTTTGAAAGATACATTTATTGTGGAATTGTTAAATTGAACTGATTAACATAAACACTCCATCACATACTTATCACTAATTTGTGATAATACTTAAAATTGACTCTTTTACTGATTTTCAAGAATACAATACATTGTTATTAACAAGAGTCACCATGTTGTACAATAAATCTCTTGACCTAATTTTTCCTAACTAAAATTTTGTGTTCTTTGACCAACCTTCCCTACACCTGCATCAGCCAGCCCCTAGCAAATACCATTCTACTCTCTATTTCTGTAACTTCAGCTTATTTTTTGTATTTCAGGTGTAAAGGTCACATAATATTTGTCTTTCTGTGTCGGCTTATTTCACTTCATGATTTCCATCAGATTCATCCATGAAAATGACAGCCTTTCCCTCTTTTAAAAGTGTTCATAGTATTCTATTTTGCATACATACCACTTTTTAAAAATTATTCTCATTATATTTTATGTTGAAAATCCAAAGAAAGTATAAGAGGGAAAAATAGAACTTTGTTAAATAAATTTAAAAATTGACTACAAGTTCAATACAAGAAATTAAAATGTATTCTAGCGATGAACAACCAGAAATACTGCAATAGAAATATAACTTACATTAGAATAAAAATTATAAAGATACTTAATAATAGATAAGTAAGAAATCTACAGTGAAAAGTATGAAATATTGCTGAGAGAAACAAAACATAGGATAGGAAATTTTCATGAATTGAAATAATCAACCTTGAAAAATCCATTATTCTCAAATTGATGTATATTTATCAAAATACTGAATGTATACCCTATGAGTATATGTGTGTGTATTAATGAACACCATACACACATATCATCGCAGACATATATAGACATATATGCACATACATGTGCTGGATTCTAAAGCTTACATGGGAATAAAAAGAATAGCCAAAATATTCTGAAAAAAGGACAATGTCAAGGTCTTAAATGTCCTAATTTTATGATTTACATTAATGCTAAATTAAGATAATGTGTTCTTGATTGAGGTAGAAAAATAAATCAGTAGGACCAGTAGAGGGTCCATAAATAGAATGACACTTTATAAGTCAACTGACTTTTGAGGTAGATCCCAAAATAACTCAAAGTACATATGAAGCACTTTTACAAATAGTGCTGAATTAACTAGATAATTATATGGATACATCTAACCTCACACCATACACACAAAGTCTGATATATATGTACCCAAATTTTAACTTTAAATGTGTGATTCAAGCTGAGAGGATACTCTCTCCATCTCTTTTCTTCTTTCTTCTTCTCTTCCTTTTCTTTCTTCCTTTACTCTTTGCCACCTTTTTATTTGTTCCTTTCTCTTTATTTCTCTCTTTTCCTTTGGCTTTTCCATCCTTCCCCTTTCTTTTGGCTTTTTTCAACTTTGCTTATTCATTTTTTTCATTCTACATTTTCTAGTATTTTTGATCTTTTACGGTCACCATGAATTACTTAATATTACAAAAATAAATAACACAAATGTTATATTTTGTTTCGCATTAACCGTTCTTCAAAATAATTGTGAAACTGAAACACACAGAGGGATATGCCAGGGATAGTCTAATTGCTATCAAAACATTGTACTGTACTATCAATGTTTTGACCGTTTTCAACAACATTGAAACATTGTTGAAACATTTAAAGATGGCAACATAAATTAGAGAGCATTTATTCAGTTGGATTTTCATTTCTACAACTCCAAATAGATTATGTGATTGACAACTATTCCTTTACAAAGTCTAAAATACAGACTAGTACTAATATAATCATGCACAAATTGTAGGATCAGAACAATATTGTCATTTCAAATTCAGAGACATAATTAAAAACAAGATTTGTTTTACAAAAAATGACATGAAATAATGAGTATTTTCTGGCATTGTTTTATTTTGTCTTTACCTATCCTTAAATTTGTGATCTGGCTAAATAAACCTTATTCATTGTTTCATATATTTTACACAGTTTTTCATATTTTATTTTATTTTTATTTCAATTTTTATTTCAGATACATGGGGGTATATTTGCAAAATTGTTACATGGAAATATTGCTTATTGCTGAGGTTTGGAGTACAGATCCTGTCACCTTGGTGGTGAGTATAGTATCTGATACTCACTAACCTTCTTCCAACCTCCAGTAGCCTGAATCACACAGTGATTCAGTCCACAGTGTCTACTGTTCCCATATCTACGTCCATATGTGTTCACTGCTTAGCTCCCACTTATAAATGATATCCCACTTATCAAGTATTTGATTTTCTGTTCCTGCATTAATTTGTTTAGGATTATGGCATCTAGCTGCATCCATGTTGATGCAAAACACGATTTCATTCTCTCTTATGGTGGCATGGTATTCCGTGGTTGTTATGGACCACATTTTATTTATCTAATTAAGTATTGATGGACATCTGGACTGATTCCATGTCTTTGCTAGTATAAATAGTACAGCAGTGAACATATTTGTGTATATGTCTTTTTGGTAAAATAATTTATTTTCTCTCGAGTATATACCCAATAATGAGATTTCTGGGTCAAATATTAGTTCTGTTTTTAGTTCTTTGAGAAATTTCTAGATGGCTTTTCACAGAGACTGGACTAATTTACATTACCGCCAAGGGTATATAAGCATTCCATTATCTCTGCAGCCTTGCCAATATCTGTTTTATTTTCACTTTTTTACTAGGCATTCTAACTGGTGTGAGATGGTATCTTATGCATTTCTCTGATGATTAGTGATGCTAAATATTTTTCATATGTTTGTTGGTCACTTGTAGGTCTTCTTTTGAGAAGTGCCTGTTTATGTCCTTTGCCCATATTTTATGGATTTTTTTTTTATTTTTGCTTGTTAAGTTCCTTTTAGATTCTCAATATTAGACCTTGTTGGATGCACAGTTTACAAATGTTTTCTCTCATTCGGTAGGTTGTCCGTTTACTCTGTTGATAGTTCCTTTTGTTAAACAAAAACTCTATGCTTTAATTATATCCCACTTGTCAACTTTTGTCTTTGTTGCAATTGCTTTTGAGGACTTAGTCATAAGTTATTTTCCAAGGCTGATTCCAAATGGTGTTTCCTAGGTGTTCTTCTACAATTCTTGTAGTTTGAGATCATACATTTAAATCTTCAGTCTGTCTTGAGCTAACTTCTCTATATAGTGAATGGTAAGGGTCCAGTTCTATTTATCTGCGCATGGTCAGCCACCTATTCCAGCATAATTCATTGAATAGGGAGTCCTTTGTCAGATCCATAGTTTGTGAATATATTCTCCCATTCTGAATTTTTTTTCTTGCTCTGTTGATGGTTTATTTTGCTGTATAGAAGCTCTTTAGTTTAATTAGGTCACATTTGTCTATTTTTATTTTTGTTGCAATTGCTTTTCAGGACTTAGCCAAAAATTCTTTGCCAAAACTAATGTCAAGAAGAGTATTTCCTAGGTTTTCTTCCAGGATTTTTATAGTTTGAGGTCTTACATGTAAATCTTTAATTCACTTTGCATTACTTTTTGTATATGGTTCAAGTTAGGGTCCAGCTTCTATCATCTGCATATGGCTAGCCAGTTATCCCAGTACCATTTATTGAATAGGGAGTCTTTTTTCCTGTTGCTTGTTTTTGTTGGCCTTGTTGAAGATCAGGTGGTTGTAGTTGTGCAGCTTTACTTCTGAGTTTTTCATTTATGTTCTTCCGAAAATAATGTATTTCACTGGTCTACATGTCTGTTTTTGTAACAGTACCAAGTTGTTTTGGTTATTGTGGCTTTATGACATGGTTTGAAGTCAGGTAGTATGATGCCTCCAACTGTGTGTTTTTGTGTGTGTGTGTATGCATGTGTGTGTAGAATTGATTTGGCTATTCAGGCTCTTTTTTGTTCCATATGAATTTTAGAATATATTTTTTTTTCTAACTCTGTGAAGAATGACCTTGGTAATTTGATAGAAATCACATTTTTACAATATTTATTTTTCCAATTCATGAACGTGGAATATTTTTCCATTTCTTTGTGTCATCTCTGATTTCTTTCAGCAGTGTTTTATAATTCTCCTTGTAGAGCTCTCTCACCTCCTTGGTTAGTTGCATTTCTAAGTATTTCATTTTCTTTGTGGTTACTGTAAGTGGGATTGTGTTCTTGATTTCATTCTCAGCCTTGACATTGCAGGTGTATAAAACTGTTACTGATTTTTTTACCTTGATTTTGTATCCTGAAACTTTACTAAAGCTGTTTATCAATTCTAGGATCGTTTTGGCAGAGTAGTTATGATTTTCTAAGTATATAATCATATCATCAGCAAAGAGATAGTTTTGCTTCTTTTCTTGTTTGGATATCTTTTATTTGTTTCTCTTTCCAGACTGCTCTGGTTAGAACCTGCAATACTATGCTGATGAGGACTGATGAGTGTGGGCATCCTTGTTCCAGTTCTCAAGAGAAATGATTTGAGCTTTATTTTATTAAGTATGGTGTTGGCTGTGGGTTTGTTATAGATGACTCTTATTATTTGGAGATTTGTTCCTTCGATTACTAGTGTGTTGAAGGTTTTTATCATAAAGGAATGTTGGATTTTATTTTAAAAAATTCTGAATATGTTGAGATGATCATATGGTTTTTCTTTTAATGACACAGGAGTCTGAATAAAAAGCCAAAGCCCAATCATCTGTTGTTTCCAAGAGACCCATCTCACAAAAATGACATGAACAGGCTTAAAACAAATAAGTGGAGTAAGATACCACGTAAATAATAATAAAAAAAAAAAGAGAGGAGTCACTATTCTTACATCATATAAAACAGGCTTTAAACCAATAAAAATTTGAAGGGCAATGAAAGGAATTACATAATTATAAAGAGTAAAATTCATCAAGAAGCCTTAACTATCCTAAATAAATACACAGCAAACTTTGGAGCACCCAGATTCATAAAACTTCTTGTTGACCTACAAACACATGTAGAAAATCACACAATAATAGCAGAAAACTTAAACACTGCACTCACAGCATTAGACTGTTGAGGCAAAAAGCTAACCAAAAAACTCTAACTTACATTTGACACTTGATTAGTTGAACTTAATAGACATCTACACAACACTTCACCCAGCAACCACAACATATGTATTTTTCTCATCTGCACATGAAACATATTCTAAAATAACCACATGCTTAGTCATAAAGCAAGCCTCAATGAATTAAAAAGACTGAAATCATTCTAGCAAATTCTTAGACCACAGTGCAATAAAATAGAAATCAATACCAAGAAGATGTCTCAAAACTACACAAATCCATGGAAATTCAACATCTTATTCCTGGATAAACATCAAAATTAAGACAGAAATAAAATAAATGCTTAGAAATTAATGAACATATGGATACAACTTACCAAAATCGCTGAGATTCAGCCAAAGCGGTGTTAAGAGGAACGTTTTTAACCCCTAAATATCTTCATCAATAAGTTACAAAGGTCTCAATTTAACATAACTTTGCACCTAACTGAACAACAATAACAAAACCCATAAACTAACAGAAAACAAGAAGTAACTAAAATTAGAGAAGAACTTAATAAAATGGAGATGTAAAAATCCATACAAATTGTATGGTAATGGTAAATGAAAATAGGAGTTTACTATTTGAAATAATAAATACAATTGATAATCCTCTGGTTAGATTAACAAAAAAAAACAAGATCCAAATAAGTGGAATTAGAAAGGACAAAGGTGATATTACAGTGGATCCCACAGAAACACGAAAGGTCCTGAAATTATTGTGAACAGCTCCATGCACACACATTTAAAAACTAAAGGAAAGGGATAAATTCCTGGAAGCATACAATCTCTCAAGATTGAATCAGGAAGAGATTGAAACCCTCAACAGACGAATATTAACTTCAGAAATTGAATCAGTAATAATAATAAAAACCCTACTAACCAAAAGAAACCCTGAACCAGATGCATTCCCAAATTCTACCAGATATGCAAAGAAGAGCTGACATCAATCTTACTGAAACCCTTCAAAAAAAATTGAGGAAAAGGGGTTCCACCCTAACACATTCTATGCTAACATCAGCCTGATATCCAAAGCTGTCTCACACATACACACACACACACACACAGGCAGAGACAGAGAGAGAGAGAGAGATGCAAAAATCCTCAATAAGATACCAGCAAATTGAATCCAACTGCACATAAAAAAGTTAAAACACCATGATCGAGTAGGCTTTCTTTCTGGAATGCAAGGCTGGTTCAACATAGGCAAATCAGCACATGGGATTCACCACATATTTACACTTTTTGAACAAAGATTAAAATATTCAATTAAATGTGAAATATTGAAGAACATACTAATTTGTCCCTTTCTTCTTTCCTTTCATACTTGAATAAATCTTTGCAGTTTGAAAACAAATACATTTTGGTAATTGTCACAGTGTAAGTCTATGATATATTGGCTCTAGGGAAACATTCTGAGAATTTAAATGTCACTTAAAACTAATGTGAATTTGCAGGAACATTATGAAGACAAAAAATCATCTAAAATTTTTATGCTTCCTTCTTGATTCACATTTCTTCATTTTAAATGGTTTCCTTGTGCTTTTTGGCCCTCTTTGATAAAAATTATAGTGTGATTCCCAAATGCATTTAACATGCTATGAGAGTACTTCAGGATTGTAAAATCAAATACCTCCTAAAGACCACTGCTCACAGTATGTTGGCATTTAACGTTTAGAGATTAGAAAGAGAAAAAGGATTTATTAGTTATTAAAGTGATCTGTGTCTGTTGCAAATGAAAAAATTATTTTTTTCAACATGAAAATTAGATGTTTGTTTTGATACAGACAAGCATAATATTACACAGGAGAAAGAGCAGAAATGTATTTTTATGTAAGTTCTGTAACTGTGTGGCCCTCAGTTATACTACAAAGCTAGAACTTTGTTTTATTAAAATAAGATTGCCATATTTTAATGTATATGTATGTTTATTGTAAAAACCCCATAATTCTGTCAACCTGTCTACTGTATTCACTTGTGTTAATGTGTATCTTCCTAATAATCAGTCTCTGAATATTCAGACTGTCCTTAAGGCCTTATCTCACATGGAACAAATATAGTTCCTCCCCCCACCTCCAGCTTTACAGCCCTAGGACCTGATCAATTGTGACTTAGGTAGGGAGTATCATACGTATTCGTTCATGGGAAAAATCCCATTATGTGCCCATGATCATGGTGCAGTTACTAATAACATCCCCTTTGATTCCTAAAGGCTGTAATATCAATAGCAGAATCCAAACATTAAATCATGCTCACTGCAAGTCTGAATTAGGCTCTATTTTTTACTTATGAGATTTATGCATTTCCCTAGAGATCTGGAATTATCTTTGAAGCCTGGCTTAAGCAAATATATAACTACATGTATTTATATAGTTATATACATATATAGAGAGAGCTTATATTAGGACTTTTTTCCTTTACATTGGACCAATATACTAGTTTCTATGAAGTTGAAGCTCTATTTTTTTTTTTTTTTTTTTTTTTTTAGGAAGCATTTGCATGCATTCCTGTTTTTGCATGTCCTACCTGCTTGGTAAATTTTACAGCCTCAAAGCTTTTTCCAAGGACAAATATAGAGTGATTTAATTTAACATCAATATTTTTGGAGGACATATTACTATTTAATAGATGAGTCAAAAGCATAATGGTAGATGATGGATGCTAGGCTTGGAATGCATCATCTAAAAGTCAAACGTTGAAGCTCTATTTTTTTTACTAGCTATTCCTTTTCAGCAAGTGGGTTCCTACCCCTGAAACACAATGCACTGACATACACAACATAGTGACAAGCTTACCTAATATACACGGTCTTAACTGTTCTTACATTCCTTTCGTAGCTCCTTTTTGCATAAAGACAGGTGCGATACCACAGTTCAAAACCTCCTGGATGCCTACTACTTTCTTGGAACAGCAAAGTTGCTTAGGTTTTTCAACTGATAAACTAGATTCTTTACAGAAAATTGCCATAGAATCTGTAGTCTTGGTGCTTACCTTACTTAAATTTGTATCCTTTTAAGTCCTAGCACTTTTCAGGATCTTTTGTGTCCTAAGATATAAAAATGGGTGAATGAGAAAAAATTGAATTTATCTGCAGTGTATTTTATAAAAGAATAGACAGTCATATAAGTTGAACTTGTACTTCAACTTCTTCCCAGGAAAATAGTTGCTCTTGGGGTACATATTATTTGCTATGACAATGCTAGGTCCTTTACCTACATTTTTGCTTTTCTTTTTTTTATAAGTCTGATGAATAGGTATATCACATTCAATTTTTTAAATGGTGAAATTGAGTTGCAGAAAGACTGTCACTTACCTTACAAGTGGTAAAATCAGGAATGGGAAGCCAGTCATCTTTCTACTCTACAATGTTGCCTCTAAGCAGAGATAATAAAGGGTTTTTCCTTTTCTCCTCCTAGTAACTACTTCTGACTTCTTCAACCTACCTGATCTTACTTCCCCATCATGTTCCTATCAATCCTGCATACTGTTATGATCAAATAGGATATTTAATCTGATGTTGTCTAGGGTGGATAACTGTTTCATATGTATATATATTTGCTCCACAATTATATTGTAAGCTCTGTGAAGGCAAAAACACTTTCTTTATTTTATGTGGCACCTGGAACAATGAAACTACATGCAGTAAATTTGTGCAGAACTGAATTTAGAAAAATAAATGTATTCAGTTCTTTAGGGGAAAGTCTCTATGCAAATCAAAGCACCTTCATAAATATTTAGCATCTATTTTCAATGTGAATGTCAGGTACTTGCAGTGCTCCTTGATAATTGCAGTACAAAGGCAGAAAACATGATTTTTTTCTATTACTAGGCTTAACCATGAAATTCAGTGTATGAAGAAGCCTTAATTTCTATTCAAACTCTTATATTTAATTCCATTCATTCACAGTATGTAAGTATAATATAGGAAACAACTGTTACAATCACAATAGCAACTAAATCAATGGTAAAACATGTTCAAGTTGAGTTCTTTATTTTTTTTAATTGACAGATAAAATTGTATGTATTTATTATATATAACACGATATTTTGAAGAATATATTCATTGTAGGATGGTTAAATCAAGTGAATTAACAAATGTATTACCTCACATAGTTATCATTTTGTAGTTAAAATACTTAATGTCTACTCTCTTTGGATTTTTCAAGAATACAAGGATCATAATTAACTCTTGTCATTATGCTATACAATAGATCTCTTAAACTTATTCTTCCTGATTATAATTATGTATCCTTTGACTAACATCTCCATGACCTCTACTCTCCACTAACCACCCTAGCCTCTGGTAAACACTATTCTGCTCTCTACTTCTGTGAGATCAACTTTATTAGATTTCACATATGTGTGAGATCATGTGGTATTTGTCTTTCTGTGCCTGGATTATTTCACTTGACATAATGCCCTCCACATTCATCCATGTGACATCCATAAATGACAGAATTTTTAAAAATTGCTGAATAGTATTCCATTGTATACGTAGTCATCCTTCCATATCCATGGGCAATTAGTTCCAGGACCCCTGTGGATATCAAAATGAGCCAGTGCTCATGGAGCTTTGATATACAAAGTCCCATGTATTAAGTAAAGTAGTATTTTTATATAATTTATGCATATCCTCCTATGTATTTTAAGTCATCTCTAGATAATTTATGATATGTAATAAGATATAAATACTACGTAAATGCTTGTTATAATTTTTTGGCTTTTTTCTGTTTTATTATTTTTCTTCAACTATTTTCTATAGAATATTTTCACATTTGGTTGAGTCCACAAATGCAGAATTTACAGATACAAAGGGTGTCTGTATATACCACATTTTCTGTATCCACGAATTTGCTGATGGACACTTCGGTTAATTCCATGTCTTGACTATTGTGAATAAGGCTACAAGAAACATGAGAGTATAAATATCTCTTTGACATGCTGATTTCATTTCTGTAGGATACGTACCAAGCAGTGGAATTGCTGTATCATACGGTGGTTCTATTTGATTTTTATTATTATACTTTAAGTTCTAGGGTACATGTGCACAACGTGCAGGTTTGTTACATATGTATACATGTGCCATATTGGTGTGCTGCACCCATTAACTCGTCACTTACATTAGGTATATCTCCTAATGCTATCCTTCCCCACTCCTCCCTCCCCACGATAGACCCCAGTGTGTGATGTTCCCCTTCCTGTGTCCAAGTGATCTCATTGTGGTGGTTCTATTTTTTAATTTTTTTAGGAACCTCCATAATGTTTCACACGATGGCTGTACTAATTTATATTTCCACCAACAGTGTGTAAGTGTTCCCTTTTCTCCACATCCTTGCCGTCATTTTTTATCTTTTGTCTTTTTGATGATAGCCATTTTAACCAAGAGTGAGGAGATATCTCAATGTGGTTTTGGTTTACATTTGCAAGATAATTAGTGATACTAAGGATTTTAAATAATATACCTGCCTGCCACTAATATGTATTCTTTTAAGCAATGTCTATTCAGGTCTTCTGCCCATTTTTTAAATTATTTGTGTTCTTGCTATTGAATTGTTTGTGTTGAATTGAACTGTTAGATATTAACCATTTATTGGATGTATGATTTGCAAAGACTTTCTTCCATTCTGTAGGTTGTCTCTTATTGATTATTTCCTTTGCTGTGCAGAAGAATTTCAGTTTCATTAATTCCATTTGTCTATTTTTTATTTTGTTTTCTATGCTTTTAAAATTATATCCAAAGAAACCATTGCCCAGTCCCATGTCATGGAGCTTCTTCTCTGTTTTCTTCTAGTAGTTCCATAGTTTCATGTCTGAAATTTAAGTGTTTAATCCATTTTGAGATAGTATTTGATATGTTGAAAAATAAGGATCTAATTTCATTCTCCTGCATTTATCCAGTTTTGTTTTTTTTTAAGTTTAACATGTCTATTTATTTCATAGAGATGAAATTTATATAATGCATCCAACTATATAACATGTTTATTATTTAAAAATTGAAATTCATATAAACAGTTAAAATAAAAAGCATATTTTACTATATAATAATATGCCTTTTAATATATTTATTTTATTTTATTTTACTTTAAGTTTCAGAATACATTTGTAGAACGTGCAGGTTTGTTACATAGGGATACATGTGCCATGGTGGTTTACCGCACCTGTTGATCTGTCATCTAGGTTTTAAGCCCCACATGCATTAGGTATTTGTCATAATGCTCTCCCTCTCCTTCCACCCCATCCACCAACAGGTCCCAGTGTGTGTTGCTCCTCTCCCTGTGTCCATGTGTTCTCATTGTCTAACTCCCACTTATGACTGAGACCATGCAGGGTTTGATTTTCTGTTCCTGCATTAGTTTGCTGAAGATGATGGCTTTCAGCTTCATCAATGTCCCTACAAATGACATAATCTCATTATTTGTTATGGCTTCATAGTATTCCATGGCATATATGTACCATATTTTCTTTATCCAGTCTATCATTGATGGGCATTTGGGTTGATTTCATGTCTTTGCTATTGTGAATAGTGCTGCAATAAACATATGTGTGCATGTGTTTTTATAGTAAAATGATTTATATTCCTTTGAGTATATACCCAGTAATAGGATTGCTGAGTCAAATGATATTTCTGGTTCTAGATCCTTGAGGAATTGCCACACTGTCTTCCATAATGGTTGAACTACTTTATATTTCCACCAACAGTGTAAAAGTGTTCCTATTTCTCCACAGCCTCACCCGCATTTATTGTTTCTTGACTTTTTAATAATTGTCATTCTGGGTGGCGTGAGATGGTATCTCATTGCAATTTTGACTTGCAGATCAGTGATGAGCCTTTTTTCATATGTTTGTTGGCCATGTAAATGTCTTCTTTTGATAACTGTCTGTTTGTGGTTCTTTGCCCACTGTTTGATGGGATTGTTGGCTTTTATTCTTGTAAATTTTTTTAAGTTCCTTGTAGATCCTGGATATTAGACCTTTGTCAAATGGGTAGACTACAAAAATTGTCTCCCATTCTGTAGGTTGCCTGTTCATTCTGATGCTAGTTTCTTTTGCTGTGCAGAACTCTTTAGTTTAATTAGATCCATTTGTGAATTCTAGCTTTTGTTCCAATTGCTTTTGGCATTTTCATCATGAAGTCTTTGCACATGACTAGATCCTGAATTATTATTGCCTAGGTTTTCATCTAGGGTTTTATGGTTTTGGGTTTTACATTTAAGTTTTTAATCCATCTTGAGTTAATTTTTGTATAAGGTGTAAGGAAGGGGTCCCATTTTAGTTTTCTGCATATGGCTAAGCAGTTTTTGCAGCACCATGTATTAAATAGGGAATCCTTTCCCCATTGCTTGTTTTTGTCAGGTTTGTGGAAGGTCAGATGGTTGTAGATGTGTGGTGTTATTTATGAGGTATCTGTTCTGTTCTATCAGTCTATATGTCTGTTTTGGTACCAGTACCATTATGTTTTGGCTACTGTAGACTTGTAGTATAGTTTGAAGTCAGGTAGTGTGAGGTCTCCAGCTCTGTTCTCTTTGCTCAGGATTTTCTTGGCTATAAAGACTCTTTTTGTTGTTGTTCCATATAAATTGTAAAGTAGTTTTTGTTCTAATTTTGTGAAGAATGTCAGTGGTATTTTGAATTGAATAGCATTAAATTTATAAATTACTTTGGGCTGTATAGCCATTTTCATGATGCTGATTCTTCCTATCCATGAGGATGGAATCTTTTTCCATTAGTTTGTGTCCTCTCTTATTTTCTTGAGCAGTAGTATCCAGTTTTCTAGACAACATTTATTGAAGACAGTATCTTTTCCCCCATGTATGATCTAAAAACCTTTGACAAAAATCAATTGGCTGTAAATGTGCAGATTTATTTCTGGGCTCTCTAGTGTCTTCCATTGGACTATGTGTCTGTTTTTATGCCAGTGTCATGCTGTTTTGATTACTATAGCTTTGCAGTATACTTTGAAGTCAGATAGTGACATGACTATAACTTTGTTCTTTTTAATCACCATTGTTTTGGCTATTCAGAGAAATTTGTGATTTCATATGAATTCCAGAATTTTTCTATTTCTGTGAAAAATGTCTTCTTATATTCATAGGGATTACATTGAATCTGTAAATCACTTTGGGTAGTCTGAACATTTTAACAATAATAATTCTTTTAATTTATGAACAAGAGTTATCTTGCCATTGATGTGTCTTCTTTAACATCTTTTATCAATGTTTTATGGTTTTCAGTGTAGACATCAATCACTTATTTGGTTAAATTTATTAAGTATTTTATTTTCTTGTTTGTTTTGTAGCTATGATAAATGGGATTGTCTCTTGAGTTGTTTTTCAGATACTTTACTGTGAGTGTATAGAAACCCTGCTGATTTTTGTATGTTGATTTTGTATTTGATAACTCTATTGAATTTGTTCATTTGTTCTAATCTTTTTTTTTTTTTTTGATAGAGTATTTATGGTCCTCTGTATATAACATTGTGTTGTTAACAACAGGAGCAATTTAACTTCTTCCTTTCCTATTTGGATGCGTTTTATTTTTTCTCTTGCAAAATTGCTCTGGGTAGAACATCTAATAATATGTTGAATAGAAGTGGTAAACATGGGCATCCTTATTTTGTTCCTGATCTTAGACAAAAAGCTTTCAACTTTTACTCACTCAGTATGACTTTATCTGTGGGTTTGCTGTGTATAGCATTTATTATGTTTAGGTTCATATTTTCTATACCTAATGTTTGCAAGTTTTTATTATAAAGGGATGTTGAATTTTGTCAAATGCCCTTTCTGCATCTGTTAAGATGATCATAAGTTTTTTGTATTTGATTATTTTAATGTGATATATTACATTTATCAATTTGCATATTTTGAATCATCCCTGTATCTCTGGGATGACTCCCACTTGATCATGCTGAATATTTTTAAATGTGCTATCAAATTTGATTTGCTAATACTTTGTCAAGGATTTTTACATTTTTGTTCATCAGGGATATTGGCCTGCTGTTTTCTTTTTCTGTTGTGACTTTAGTCTGGTTTTGTTATCAGGTAATGCTGGCCTCGCAGAATGAGTTTGGAAGTATCCTCTCCTACTCAATTTTCTGAAATAGTTTGAAAATAATTGGTATTAGTGTTTTCTTTAAATGTTTGGGAGAATTCATCAGTGAAGCTATTGGTTCCTGAGTTATGCTTTGATGGGAGACTTTTTATTACTGATTTAATCTCCTTTCTCATTATTGATTTGTTCAGATGTTTTATTTCTTGATAATTCAATTTTGGTATGTTGTATGTGCTCGGGACCTTTTCAATTTCTTCTAGGTTATATGATTTGGTATCTAATTGTTCATAATAGTATTTTATGTTTTTTGTTTTGTTTTGTTTTGTTTTGTTTGCTATCAGTTAAAATGATGCAGGATTTTTTGTGCTGCTTTGCCAGTCGGAGATATCTGCAGCTGGTGACAACCCTGCCCAGGGTCTCACTTTGCCCTGGGCTCACTGCAGAAGGTACCCTGCAGCCCCCAGTGGGGCTGCACTTGGCTTGCACTTTGGCCTGGATCCTGTCCTCACCGTGATAACCATGCTCAGCTTGTGGCTGGGCAAGTGTTTGGATGAGGGGAAGGTGGTGGTGCCTGAAAAACTTGGAGACACCAGCGACCCCAAAGCTTCAAAGGGGTGTTATAGCATGTCACAGCCCTGCCTTTGGGAGCCCCTAGGCCTGGGATCCCAGAAGGGCTGCAGCTCTTCTCTAGGCATTGCGGGGAGAGGGGCATGTTTCAGCCCATTTGTGTTACAACTCTTTCAGTCCCAACACCTCGCTTCCGCCTGTGATGCCTGGGCTGGCCCAGCCCCACAACTGTTTCCGGTTGCATGGGGCAGCCACCTGGTGCTGGCAGAAAGTAGGGGGCAGCCGCCTGGCACCAGCAGAGGGCAGGAGGTTATAGTGCTACAGCTCCAGATAGGGCATCCCAAAGTCTGCTTCCTGCCAAGAAGGGTCACCACTCTTCAATTTGCATTCCAGGGGCATGTCACTGCCTTCAGTTTCGGGGACTGGCCAGAAAGCATTACAGTTCATTTCATTCCTGCAGTTCTGCAGGTCCCTAGTTCTTGTCCTTTGTCCAGAAGAATGAGGTTATGTGGACAACTGGAGGGTGAGCAAGATGGATGGGAGCTTCATCAAGTATTAGAACATCTCGCAGGAGACCCAAAGTGGGTAGCTCCTTTCTACAGACAGGTTATCCCGGTAAGTGTGGCTCTCAGTGAAGAAGAGACCCAGAGTGGGCAGCTCCTATCCACAGGCAGATAGTCCCACCAATTGTGGCTCTCAGTAGAGAAAAGACCTGGATTGGGTAGCTGCTATCTGCAGGCAGGTTATCCTGCTGAGTGTGTCTCTTAGCAGAGAGAAGACCCAGAAGGGGTAGCTCCTATGTGCAGACAGGTTGTCCTGTGGAGTGTGTGTGTCTGGGGTTTTTATGTACTCAGAATGGAGGAAGTATGTGTTGATTGGTCCATGGGCAGTCACGGGTGGACCTGGAAAAAGCACCGTCTGATTGGCCAAATGGTCATCAATGAAGTTTTCACTCTGGGCTTCACCTGTAAATGGCAGTCCAGCCCCCAGGCTTCAGGCCCTCTTTGACTTGAAGGTGGGGTTTCACTGGAGATTTGCCACTTCCTGCCTAGGAACCTGCCTGCATCCCTGTGCTATCAGCATGCCACCCACGGCTCTCAGGCTATATGTGTTCAAGGGCACCCACATGCCGAACCATGCTCAGGCCCTGGGCCCCCTCCCAGGCTTATAAGCATCCAATGTTTGGAGGGAGTATAGGCAGCAGGGGACTGGCATGTCAGTGCTGCCCTGAGCATGTGCACACCTGGCCAGGATGCTACAGCGCCCAGGCTCAGCCACAACTTTGCTCCTCACCAGAGTGAGTGATGAGAGTAGGGAGAGGCCAGAAATCAGGAACAGGCACTTTCGAGTCTGCATGGGCAGGGGGCTTCCCGGGCCCCTGACAGCACAGGGATGCTCAGGTATGAAGCTGCTGCTGGATGGCTGCAGCTGTGCCTGGAAGTGTGGGGCTCCTGCCCCACCAACTTGGTTGGGTGCATGGCTCCCACCTGCTCTTAGTCCCTGTGCATGGCTTCCACCTGCTTTTAGTCCCTGCCAGGTCCGGGGAGTGCACAGCCCCAGCTGCACCTCCCCTGCTGCAGCTGGTGTCCTTGCAGCAGCTGCTTCAGATGGGTTGCTGCTGCCATCAATATGATCTCCTCTCTTCTCTGATTTTATTTGGATCTTCTCTTTTTTTTTCAGTTACTCTAACTCAAGGTTTGCTGATTTTGTTTATCTTTTCAAGAAACACACCACACTGTTTATGCTATTTGGTGTTTTCACTTTATTCATTTTATTTTTCAGCTCCAGAATTTCTGTTCAATTTTTTAAAAATATTTTAATATCTCCGTTAAGTCTCTTATTCTGGTAAATTATTGCTTTCCTTCTTTTACTGTTTTCCTGTGTATTCTTGAAGTTTTTTGAGAATCTTTAAAACAGCTATTTTGAATTCTTTTCTAGAAAGGTTATACCTCCCCATCTTCTTAGAGTCAGTCACTGGCACCTTTTTATCGTCCAATTTAAGGAATTATATTTCCCTGATTTTTCTTGGTTATTGTGGTTGTAACCATTGATGTCTGCATATTAAGGGAGTATGTACTCATGTCAATATTTGCAGTCTGACTTTTTTGGGGGCATATCACTCAACAGTAAGCCTGCACAGAGATCCTGAGCCTGTTGTCTGGCGTGGTCCCTAACCCAGTGACTGTTGCAGCTCTGGAAGTACTAGGAGGTACCCTAAACCCAACTGTCATGGCTGGAGTAGCACTGGGTTCAAAAATCGTGGCCACCAAGGCTAATGCAGCATTGAAGCACACCTGAAGCTCACAAACCCTGAGGACTGCCTATCACTGTAGGTTATTTGGAGCCTAATATTGCTGTATTTGACTGGCTGTGATGTGGGCCAGAATTTGAATCTGACTTGAAAGAGCTACAGGTTTCCATGTGGTGCTAGGGCAGGTCCAGAAGCTCAGTTTGCAGGTACCAGCCCAGAGTCAAGGGCTACAGGGGTTAGCCCAGTTTTGAGTTTTGCTATGGTAGGCCTCATATTGGGATTCAAATAAGAGTCTTAGTCTTACATCTCTCTATTTCCTCCAACAAGTTAGTATCTTATTCTGCACTGTGCTGCCTGTGGTTCAGAGAGTGGTGATGTGGGTAATGTAAAACCTTTCTTTCCACTCTCTCCAATGCATCTTTTCTTATTGTTATGCTATAACCAGGTGCTGTGATCTCTCATCTGGTTTCCTTAGTGCTTTAAAGGTATTTTTTGTGTGTAAGTAGTTGTTCAAACTGCTGTTTCTGTGGGGATATGATGAGCATAAATCAAACTCCCAGTCATCTTTTAGAAAATCAGAGAAACCAATTTTCAAACCTGTGTAACGATCCACAATTTTGCATTTTTCCCTCATTGCCAGAGTGTTACAGAAGTTAATAGAAACTTAACACTCTTGATAACAGGAACTGTAAGTAATGGAAAAGACAAGACAACAAAATTCTTTGTCTAACTTATTAACTAAATTTAATAAATTGGATGGCATTCTTTAAGCACCTAAGGGATGTTCCAGCTTTACTTGCTATCTTTTAGGTTTGACTTTGATTGTAATTAAAATTTAGATATGTCATCTTCAATTTAAATCACAAAAGGTAGGTGTTGTTTCAAGATTACCAGACTTTTGCATCATCAGTCATTAGTAATTAGGCATATTTGACTGGTTAATGTCCTCTCTATATTCTCTTTGAATATATACTGATAGGTGCTATGCAGTAGATAAGCACATTTTGCTTGCTCTCAGGAATTTGTGAGTCAACTAAATTAGATAGCTTGTTAATAGATGAAAAGACTTTGACAAATTTGATACAAGGAAATGTAAAAAGTGCCATTTTCTTCACATAATCAATATTAATTTGTATATATTTTTCTCCAGGGGTGGTTGTGGGATAGGAGCACATAAAGATTCATGTTTGATTGAAAGCTCCAGAGTAAAAGATTCCAGTGTCCATTTGGCATGAAAATTAGTCCAAGAGAAAAAAATAAGAACCAGAAAAATCTTTCCAAACCTCAATCATATCATATTTAATCCCTTGATTAAAATTTTTCTGAATTTCTATGACATTTAAACACCACTTTTATTTATTGATCTTATATCCTGGTATCCTTCATGACTTCCCTTTTAGTTCTGTGTTCTGTGAATTTTGTCATACATTTCCTGTGAAGATGTTCAGGTTATCTGTGAATAGGGATATTTTTACTTCTCACTTTCAAATATAAATGACTTTTATTTCTTTTCTTGAGTTATCGCAGTGGTTAGAATTTCCAATACTATATTTAATAACAATGGTGAATGCAGACATCTGGCCTTGTCCCTGATCTTAGGGGAAAAATATTCAATTTTTCACCATTAAGTAAGATATTAGATGTTAGCTGAAGGCAGTTTTTTGTAATGTTTTTATAAAATTGAGGTAATTCCCACAATTCCTAAATTTATTTCTGAGTGTTTTTTTATGAATGCATCCTGGATTTTGTCAGATCATTTTATGATGCAAATTGATATAACCATATGCTTTTTCTTCTTTATCTTATTGATATCGAGGTTTACATTGATTGATTTTTGAATGGTGAACCAGCTTGGCATACCTGGAATAAATCTGACATTTGCATGTTACATAATCACATAATATTGAATTAGATTTGCTAATCTTTTACTGAATATTTTTGTGTCTAAGCTTATAGGAGATGTTGGTATGCTGTTTTCTTTTTCTCACTATCCTTTTTGTTTTTTATAATGCTGGCATCATAAAATGAGTTGGAAAATATTTTCTGCTCTTCTATTTCCTGGAATTTATTATGTAAAATAAATAATTATCTATTATGTGCTGGTAGTATTCTTCATTGAAATATTCTGGCTCTGGAGATTTCTATTAATGGGAGGTTTCTAATTATAAATATTATTTATTTCATAGCTATATGGATATTATATTGTGTATTTCATCTTGGCTGAGTTTTCATCATTTGTGATTTACAAGGAATTTTTGTATTTATTCTAAATATTGAATTTGTGAGTATAAAGTTACTGTACTTTTTAATTTTTATTTTAATAACTGCACCATGTGTGCTATCTCATTCCTGATTTATGTCTTTAAATTTTTATCAGTCATGATAGAGTTTTATCATGCCTATTAATTTTCAAAAAAAGTTGTATTTCATTGATTTGTTGTATTGTTTTATTGTTTTTATTTTCACTGATTGCTTCTCCGATCCTTATTATTTCCTTCCTTCTGTTTGCTTTGAGTTTGTGGTTTGTGCCTTTTTTTTTTTTGAGACGGAGTATCACTCTGTCACCCGGCGTGGAGTGTAGTGGCACGATCTCAGCTCACTGCAAGCTCCGCCTCCCAGGTTCAAGACATTCTCCTGCCTCAGCCTCCTGAGTAGCTGGGACTACAGGTGCCTGCCACCACGCTCGGCTAATTTTTTTTTTATTTTTTATTTTTGTATTTTTAGTAGAGACAGGGTTTCACCATGTTAGCCAGGATGGTCTCAATCTCCTGACCTCCTGATCTGCCTGCCTCGGCCTCCCAAAGTGCTGGGATTGTAGGTGTGAGCCACCGCGCCTGGCAGAGTTTGTGATCTTATCTTTCTAGTGATATGGTTTGGCTCTGTTTCCTCACCCAAATCTTATTTGAATAGAAATCCCCAATGTTGGAGGAGGGACCTGGTGGGAGGTGATTATATCATGAGGGCAGATTTCTCCCTGGATGTTCTCATGATACTGAGTGAGTTCTCACAAGATCTGATTGTTTAAAAAATGTCTAGCACTTCCTCCTTTGCTCTCTCTCTCCTGCCCCTGCATGAAGGCATGCTTGCTTCTCCTTTGCCCTTCTGCCCTGATTGTAGCTTCCCTGAAGTCTCACAGCCATGCTTCCTGTACAGCCAGCAGAACTGTGACTCAATTTAACCTCTATTCTTCATAAGTTACCCAGTCTCAGGTAATTTTTTATAGCAGCGTGAAAATGGATACATATTGAAAATTGGTACTGGGAGTGGGGCATTTTTATGAAAATACCTGAAAATGTGAACGTGGCTTTGGAACTGGGTAGCGGACAGAGGTTGGAACAGTTTGGAGGGCTCAGAAAACAGGAAGATGAGGGAAAAAAAGTTTAGCGCTTTCTAGAGACTTGTTAAATTGTTGTAACCAAAATGCTGATAGTGATATGGATAACGAAGTCCAGGCTGAGGTTGTCTCAGATAGAGATGAGAAACTTATGGGAAACTGAAGTAAAGGTCACTCTTGCTATGCTTTAGCAAAGAGATTGGCAGCATTGTGCCCCTGATCTAGAGATCCATGGAACTTTGAACTTGAGAGAGATGATTTAGGGTATCTGGTGAAAGAAATTTCTAAGCAGCAAAGTATTCAAAATGTGTCCTTGCTGCTTCTGAAAGCCTATGCTCAACTGCATAAACAAAAAAATTATCTGAATCTAGAATTTATATTTAAAAGGGAAGCAGAGTGTAAAATTTTGGAAAATTTGTAGGTCAACCATGTAGTAAAAAACAAAAACCCATTTTCTGGGAAGGTATTCAAGGCTGAAGAAATTTGCATAGGTAAAGAGGAGCCAAATGTTAATAGCCAAGAAAAGGGAGAAAATGCCTCTAGGGCATTTCAGAGACCTTTGTTGCCGCTCTTCTCAACTCATCACAGGCCTATCTCTTTCTATTGTTTCTTCTTGCATCCTGATGCTCCAAGATAAATTCTTTTATTATCACCCTTGATGATTGAATAAATTACTTTAGCTAATCTTTAAATGTAGGTATATTTGTGACTATTTTTAGCCTTTCTTCATTTGAGAATGTCTTTATTTTTCTTAAAATCCAGAAGAATAAACCTGGCAGTTATAGAATTTATAGATAGTAGTTATTTTTTAATTTTAAGTACAAGAAAGGTGCTTCCTTTATGCTTCATGGTTGCAGATGAGAAATCTACCATCATTCCTATTGGTATTTCCCTATAGGTATTTCATCTTTTTACTCTGGCTGTTGACAGAATATTTTCTCTATCTTTACTTCTTAATAGTTTACCTATAATGTGTTTGGTTATAAATTTCTTTACATTTATCATATCTGAAATAGGTTCAGCTTCTTGACCAATAGTTTAATGTCTAGCAAAATTGAGAAGTTTTCAGCCATTATTTTTTAATACATTTTTTCCCCATTTTCTTTTGTCTCTTCCTTTTGGAAATACAATTATATGAATGTTAACTCTTTCATATGGTCTTACAGGTTCCTGAGGTGGTGTTCTTTATTTTTCAACTTATTTTCTCTGTTCTCCAGATCAGGTTAATTCTGTAGTTATGTCCTTAAAGTCAGTGATTCTATCCTGTGTCATCTCTACTTTATTACCGAATTCAGTAATTTTTCCTTACCAGTAAAAAGTTTCCTGATAAGTTTTTAACTTTTTTATTATTGTGTTTTTCTATTCTATAATACTCATTTTTTAGAGTCTTTCTTTTTCATATTTTATTTTCTTTAATTAAATTTTTATTTGACTGTTAAATAATTTTTATGACAGCTTACTTGAAATTATTTTCATGTAATTCTAATATCATGTTTACTTTCGTGTTTGTATCAGTTAATTGTCACTTCTCATTCAAGTTGTGATTCTTCTGGTTCCTGGTATGATGGGAGATAGATTGCATATGAGGTGGAAGAGGCTTCCCAAGGCCAGGTAACTCTTGGTGAATTTCCTACCAAGAGTATAATGGATTTACAAGAGTTGCCCTCAATGATACAGTGTCTTTGAGTGTGGGATTCAGCCAGTGGAACAGTGGGGAAAAAAAGTCTTCCTAGGCTGGGCCACTTAAGCTGGTTGTGTCATTTTGCATTTTACTCAACCTGCTTACTGTAATCAACTCCCTTTTTCTAGTTATCCCCGCCAGTTTTGTGTCTCTGAGGGGCAGAATCTTAGGCCCATGGATATGAAGAGACTTCCTGTACCAGGTTAAGTGGTATAGATGGTTCTCTCTTGCTGGCTTTGCCTAGCCACCTCAACTGTCTTGGTAGAAAGGATAGTGTAAGCCCAGCAGAGAAGCAGTGCTTCCTCTGTCTGCTTATTTTTGGAAAGCCATCCAATGATCTCTCTTACATGTTCTAAGGCTTATCTGATGTTGTCTAAGTCCTTCCATTCAGGGCAAAAATAATCATATCTGGGCTTTCTTCTTTTGCTAGATTGGAGGTCAGTGGATACAAGGCATGAGAAGCCATCTTCTATTCATTGGCTGGGGGGCGGGGTAATACATTTTGCGGCTATACTCTTCCTCCAGTGTTGAGGTCCCAAACTGGCTATCCTTCTTTTATTATGTTTCAAGATTCTTCTTTAGTTAATTCTTACACAATTTTCAAAGTTTAAAGATGTATATAATGGGGAAGAGCAAAGAAAATTGTTATATGTCATCTCTTCTGAACCAGAAGCCCCTTGAGTATTTCTTCCTGAAAATGTAAATATGAAGGTTTGTAATCATTGTATTGAATTACAATGTTCGGGTAGAGCTTAAAAGTCTAAATACCTAGAAAAATCCTCTTGGTGATTCTGATTAGGAGATAAGCAAATTGTACACATAAACTGCAACTTTTAACACAGATAATTACTAAACATGGCATGTTTATTTAACCTAAATTATTTAACTATTATTTATATTTTAATGCATATTTGGCTTACATGTGCACTTTGCAGTGTGTGCCATAGCTTTGAAAGGAAAGAAATTTACCAAGAGTAATTATGTTATTCTCAGGAATTTATTAAATCTTTATATCTAGCTATTTCTAAATGATTCCCTATAAATTTCAAAGCAGCTAAGGATTGCTGATAAGATGTTTCTCTGAGGTTAGTTTCATTAAATTATGGCTGAAAAAGAGAAGAGAATGATCAATGTTCAGATTTAAATTATCAAATTAACAAGAGGGACTTAATATTTAACTATGGCTTTTTTGGTATACTAATGTGAGGATATTCTCTCTTGACTATAAATGGTAAATTAACATGCATGTAGTAGAGATAATAATCAATGCTGTGTAGTTTTTCTCCATAAGAAATTTCTGTGGTCTAATCTGGCGAGTTTCAGCTCAGTTGAAGATGCTAAAAGTAACATGGAAACATATCTCAACATACTTTGTTCTTGATTAATAACAATTCTAGGTTTTATGATTACTCTGAAAGAATTCAAGATTATACTTACTATAATGGTGCTTTTATTCTGCTTGCTTCTCCATTTCATTGTGAATAAAAGAAAAATCAATTACTTTTTTTCTCAACAAAAGGATCTTTTGGAAGAAGTAGAAATGACTGCCCTCTTAAAAAATAAAAAGAAAAAAGGAAGGGTTTCAATTCAGAAAAAGAAATAACAACCTGCTTGTAACTTTTTTATTCTTTTCCTCAGTGTGATTTTCTTAAATGGGGAGACACAGAATCACAGCATAGAAATTCAGAGGCTAACACCCCATTTCTCATCTCTATTGATTTTCTGTGCTATTCAAAGTGATAACAGTTAGGAAATTTACATTCATAAAGCCTACCTCTTATAAAATAATAGATCACTCTTCTCTACCCCCTCACCCACAAAAAGTTTCAGTCAATGAATATTGCAAAGCAAAAAAACAGAATGAAAGAAATATTAAATAAGCACATTCTTGGCAAGACATTTAATTTTTTTTTAAAAAAAGTAAAATCAAAAGAAAACAAATGAACAACTATGGTGTTTAATAAATTACTGGATCTACGTGTAAAAAACACTAAAACATTTATAGTGAGCATATAAAAAGGATTGAAATAAATTTTAACATCGAGCATCGCTTTGTGAATAAAAAACTAAAACTAACTCTTTTCTAACTTGGGGTATTGTGCAAATTGTTCACAAACATTAGCATACCCAAATAATATATACTTAGCCTCTCAAATTCACATATACCTCACATGAATTTTACAGAATACAATCCCTCTCATGATCACTATCCTGCTGGGAGCAGGCCCCCAAATCTGGCCATAGCCAGGCCCCAAAACTGGCCATAAACAAAATCTCTGCAGCACTGTGACATGCTAGTGATGGTTATGACATCTACACTGAAGGATGTTGGTTTACCAGAATGAGGGCAAGGATCACCTGGACCACCCAGGGCAGAAAATAGCTTAAGGCATTCCTGAACCACAAACAATAGCATGAGCGATCTGTGCCTTAGTGAAATGTTCCTGCTGCAGAAAACTAGCCATAGCCCATCCCCTTGTTTCCCATTTTAATTAATCTATAATCTATAGAAACAATCAAACCAGGACAATTGAGCCATCCATTACTGCCAAACATTCATACCTTTTTTATACTGGGAACATTCCATTTTCTCTCCTTCAGCAATTTTGAACCACACAGATTACTGGGAACTAGGGTTGCTCTAATTTACTACCAAACATTAGCTCTTATTCCTTCTATCTAACTGAACTTTTGTACCCACTAACTAAATTCTCACCCTCTCCCCTGTATCTTTCCCAGCCTCTGGTAACCATCAATTAACTTTCTACCTTCAGAAGATCTAATTTTTCAGCATCCACATTTATATGATTTGGCTGTGTCCCCACACAAATCTCATCTTGAATTGTAACTCCCACAGTTCACATGTGTTGTGGGAGGAACCCAGTGGGAGGTGATTGAATCATGGGGGCAGGTCTTTCCTGTGGTATTCTCATGATAGTGAATAAACCTCAAGAAATCTGATGGTTTGAAAAATGGGAGTTTCCTTGCACAAACTCTCTTTGCTGCCTTTCATTTTCCACCATGATTGTGAGGCCTCACATGGAACTGTAAATCCATTCAACATTTTTTTTTTTTTTTGTAGTAAATTGCCCAGTCTCAGTTACATCTTTACCAGCAGCATGAAAATAAACTAATACAAGTAAATTGGTACCAGTAGAGTGGGGCACTGCTGAAAAGATACAGAAAACTGTGGAAGTGACTTTGGAACTGGGCAACAGGCAGAGGTTGGAACAGTTTGGAGGGCTCAAAAGAAGACAGGAAAATGTGGGAATGTTTATAACTCCCTAGAGATTTGTTGAATGGCTTTCCAAAATGCTGATAATTATATTGACAATGAAATCCATGCTGAGGTTGTCAATGAAATCCATGCTGATGAAAGACCTGTGGATGGAAATAAGGAAATTTGGGGAACTGGAGCAAAGGTGACTCATGTTGTTTTAGCAAGGAGCCTGGAAACATTTTGCCCCAGCCCTAGAGATTTGTGGAACTTTGAACTTGAATGAGATTAAGGGCATCTGGTTAAAGAAATTTCTAAGCAGTAAAGTATTCAAGAGGTGATTTGGGTGCTGTTAAAGGCAGTCAGTTTCAAAAGGGAAACAGAGCATAAAAGTTTGAAAAATCTGCAGCCTAACGATGCAATAGAAAATAAAACCCCATTTTCTGAGGAGAAATTCAAGCCAGCTGCAGAAATTTGCATAAATAATGTTGGGGAAACCAGCCCCACCCCACCCAGCAGGTACCCTAAGTCCGGTGGAGACAAAGGAATTAGAAACAGACAGAATAAACATTTAAAATGTGGGTCTAGGGGACTGGAGCATTGGAGGCTTGCTCACAGCCTAGAGCTCCTGGGCTCCACCCAATTTATTGATTTACAAGCTCTTTGTTCTTAGGGCAGATGGGAGGGGGAGGAAGGGATGGGGAAAAGAATTAATCAGTGAAGGAGAACTACTGAGTCATTCGATAAGATGTATAGGAGTGGTGGTTTCTGTGTATTTCCTTGAGCAAAGGTGTGTGTCTAAACTACTTAAGATATTTAACTTATCAGGACTGAAACGGGTGGGAGCGGGTTTCAGGAGGAGCCAAGATGTTTGATTGTACTCCACGGCTTCAAGGGAGTGTTATCTCCCTGAGCAACCTGTGAAATGCCACTGAGTGATTATGCTCTCGGGGCATAAAGACATGAAGACAATAAGGAGATTTTTATCCTCAGAGGGGGCCCATGGCTTCATATAGGTGTCTCACACAGGAGAGACCCACTCAACTGGCACCCCAGAAACTCTCTTTCCCACATGACCCCCTTTTTTGTCTTTATTATTATTATTATTAATAACCACCATTGCTATCATGGCTCATTCATGGTGTCTGGCTTCTCTCTCAAGTCACCATCTGCATCTGTAGACTAAAAACAAACAGCATAAACAGACACAAACTGAAATAAAATTTGCAATTGTTGATCCACCTATGGTTTTTATCCACTTTAAAGGATTGGTATTAGAAGGCCCATCAGTGGTTCCAGCAAGAATATCAGCTCCAGGCAGAAGGGTGAGATGAGCCTGAGATGCTTCAAAAACTTGTTTTTTCAGTTTAGCAATATCTAGTGTTAAATTATCTTCTTTTCCTTGTAGGTGAAGTCTAATTGTCTCCCAATGGCGTTCAGTAGTATTATAAGAGCTAGGAGTAATACAAAAATCCGAAGTGTTCAAATCACATTGCATTTGAATTCTAGGCTCCAAGCTCCTAATCCGATCTCCCATCCAAATTACTGTTTGACAGAGGTCATTAATTTGATTTGCCAATTTTTGATCTGTTTGGTTTTGGGAATTCCAAAGCTTAGAAGAATTTTTCTGCCAAGTATCCACAAGGCCTGCAGTTTGAATAGAAGAGTGCAAAGCAACAACAGCAGTAGCAGCAGTAGCTGTGACAGCTATAAGACCCAAGATCACAGCTATTAACATAAATATGAATCTCTTTGATCTATTAAGTATTCCTTTTAGTACTTCAGTGATAATATGTATGGAGGGAGAGAGGCCTCCCAAAGTCTATTGAGGGAAAAAGTATCCAAACTCCTTCTCAGGTCCTAACCAGTAAAATGCTATTATTTTTATTAAAGGTAGAATTAATGTAGGTAAAAAGACAACAGTTGAGGCATGATATGGTTTGAGAGTCAGGTAGGATATTAATTTTTCCCATTGCCAACATAAAAGGAGGTTTAACACAATTCTGCGATGGGACTCATCCAATTAGAGGTCATGGCTACAACAAATCGAAGTTTTGGGTCTCTGTTTTATATTCTCCTTTCCAAATCTGAATCAGGGTTTGAGTCATCATTAATTTCCACAATTCTGGGAGTCCTGGACTTATAATGGGATCAATCACTTTTGGGCTTGGAGGAGCCATATCATTATCCTCCCATTTAATAGGGTAATTTGTTTCAACTCTTCTATACAATTTTGGTGTACTATCTGGGTAATCATTTGCAAAGAGAGTCTCTCTACAATCTTCATGCTGTCCAGTACAATTTACTGCAAAGCATCCCCTAGCGGCCCAATCAATGATGATTCCACAGGAATTATTTTCCAGTACATCAGCGCTGTTTACAATACAATCTTCCCAGGTTAGCACCTCTAGCTTTCAAGACCATTTAGTGGCCTGCCTAGGGCAGAGCTTCTTATTAGGTTTAAATTTATTAATCTAGCAATGTGTCATAACATAGCCATGCTCAAAGTACTTAATAGTGGCCAAAGATTGAAACATTCTTCCACTGATTGCATGAATAGAGGCTTCTGATCCATTATGTGCAGGGACATAAACCATCCAACTTTGTTTATCATAATTTAAACATCCTGCATCCAGCCCCAGGCAGATGGGAGGAAAGCGATAACCAATGGAAACATTCATTAACATTCCTTTCTCCTCTGGATGTGTAGGACCTCAGTTATGTGTTGGTCCAGGTCTCCAGACATTATCATTAACAAAAACCTCCACCAGGGGGTCCATCCATGTAACAGGCCTAATCAGTGGTGGGAATTGGCTGTAGGCCCAATAAGTATAATTTTGATCTGCCTCAGCTATGGGGAGACTCACCGCCAGGGAGATTACCACCATCATAGCTACCATTAGATTACTGGTGAGACCTCAGGTTCTCTTTTACAATGTGAGCTAGTCTCTTCATCTGCCCCCAGGTTGGTGGAGTTGCTTAGGAAGTTTTACTGGTTTCCATATGCTCAACAGAGATGTTCATCTGAGCCATCCGACAAACGGGGTGCAGGGACGTTCAAAGGTCTTTTCCTCTTCCTTGGATTCTGGCTCATGTCACAGCTTAAGATGTCTTGTGGGTACCCAGACAGGAAGCTGATTACCTTCTGGTGAGATACAAGCAAACCCTTGACCCCATGTAATGATTTTGCCCTTTTCCCAGGTTTTACTTCTGACGTCCTTCCACCACACATGTTTTCCTTCATGAGGATTTATTTTTTGTCCTGTCAAATGCCACTCTGCTTCCATTGTAGCCTGATCTCTAGACAAATTCAAAAAATTTAAAGTGATATGAGCCAATTGTAGCTGCATATGGGAAGTAGAGTATTCTCTGGTTCCTCCCTCTGTGTTTTGTTTTTGTAATTGAGATTTTTAAGGTTTGATTAGCCTGTCCAACAATGGCTTGGCCTTGAGAATTATAGGGCATTCCAGTACTGTGTTCAATGTGCCATTGTTAAAGGAACGCTTGTAAAGATTTACTACAGTAGCCTGGGTCATTGTCTGTTTTAATCTTTTGTGGGATGCCCATGGCAGCAAAACGGGAAAGTAAATGTCTTTTAATATGAGCAGCTGCCTCACCTGTTTGGCAAGTTGCTAATACAAAATGAGAAAAGGTATCTATAATAACATGGGCGTATGAACGTTTCCCAAATGAAGGTACATGGGTTACATACATTTGCCACAACATATTGCGGGTTAATCCCCATGGATTAATACCAGTCCCTTCATGTGGCAATTGTAGTACCTGGCACTGAAGGCAATGTTACAAAACATTCTTTCCCTGTCTTCAAGTAATCTTATATTTTTGTTTAAGTCTGGCTGTGCTAACATGTGTTAGGGAGTGAAAATCTTGGGCATTAGAAAGCACAGTGGAAACTAGTAAATCAGCTTGTTCGTTAGCTCTTACAAAGGGCCCAGGAAGATTAGTGTGTGTTCAAATATGCATAATATAGAAAGGAAAACAGCGATCAAGCACTGCCTTTTGTAAAGAAGAAAACAACTGATAGAGTTTTTCATCCACAAGATATTTAATGAGTGCAGTTTCTATGAATTGAGTGGGTTGAACAACATAAGCTGAATCAGAGACAATATTTACAGGTTCCTTAAAGTCTTCTGACACAGCTGTAACTGCCTGTTATTCAACCCTCTGTGCTGACTGAAAGGCAGTTTGAATAATTCTGTTTTTAGGTCCTACTTAAGCTGCTTTTCCATTGCTAGAGCCATCTGTAAACACAGTCACTGCTCCTTGCAATGGAGCACTACAGGTAATTTTTGGAAAGACCCATGTTGTTAGCTTTAAAAACTGAAACATTGTGTTTTCTGGATAATGATTGTCAAAAACTTCAATGAAGCCAGCTAAATTTATTTGCCAATTGACCGAATTAACAAAGGCTTGCCAAATCTGATTTTTATTCATTGGAACTATAATCTTATCTGGATCTGAGTGACAAAGTTTAACAACTCTAAGGTGAGCTTGCCCAATCAAAATTGCCATCTGATGCAAGTATACTGTGAGTGTTCTAACCGTATTGTGAGGCAGAAAAGACCATTCAACTCAGTCCTCACTCTGAACTATAACCCCTGTAGGAGAATGGAGAGTAGGGAGCACAATGAACTGTAATGGCAAACTTGAGTGTATTCTATTAACCTGGGTGTGTTGTTTTTTCTTCAATTATTTGTAATTCTTTGGCAGCTTCAGGAGTCAGTTCTCATTTACTATTGAGAGAAGGGTCTCCTATTAAAATAGAGAACAGATTAGACATAGCATAGGTAGGGATTCCCAAAGTAGGTCAAATCCAATTGATATCCCCTAATAAATTTTGAAAATCATTTAAAGTTTTCAGAGAGTCTTTTTGAATTTGAACATGTTGGGGTTTAATTGCCCTTTACTGAACCTGCATTTCCAAATATTGGAAAGGAGTGGCCATTTGAATTTTATCTGTTGCTATGAGCAATCCAGCATTGGCTACCACCTCCTGTAAATATGAATAATACTGGATAAGTTGGTCTCAATTTTTGGCTGCATACAATATGTCATCCTTATAATGAATGGCATATGAATGGGGAAACTAATCTCTCACAAGTTGAATAGCTTTCCCCACAAAAGTTCGACAAATAGTAGAACTATTCAACATACCCTGCACCAGGACTTTCCAATGTTATCTGGCTTCTTTTTCCTTGTTGTTCATAGCAAGAATAGTAAAAGCAAATTTCTCAAAATCAGACTCAGCTGGAGGAATGTTAAAAAAGGAATCCTTCAAATCTGTAATTATTAATGGCCAGTCTCTAGGAATCATGGTGGGGGTTGGAAGCCCTGGCTTCAGGGCCCTCTTTGGTTGGATGACTACACTGACTGCTCATAAGTCAGTTAGCATCTGCTAATAATAAGTCGGATAGCCATCTGCCAGATTTTTTCTTTATTACAAACACTGGCAAATTCCATGGAGTACATGTGGGCTCAATGTTTCCTTTGTTTAATTGCTCTTTGATTAATTCCTGTGAGGCCCCAGTTTTTCTTGAGAAAGTGGCCACTGCTTGACCCAAACAAAATTTTGGGTCTTCCATTTTAAGAGAATAGGACTTGGAGGCTCAACAGTGACTGCCCCCCAAAATAGTAACCTAATCCTTTTAGGTCATTTTTCGCAGTAACCTGTATGGGTTCAAAAATGCTGATCTCCTGTGTTCCTAGGCCTTTTCCAGGAACATAGCCCGTATTTGACATTATTTTTTGACTAGCTTGACCGTACCAGGGAAAAGGGGTTGAAATTTCTGTGCCCCATTGCTGAAGCAGATCTCTCCCCAATAAGTTAACAGGAATGGGCATAATTAGAGGTTGTATTGTGCCTTCCTGTTCTTGTGGACCAAGACATGGTAAGATAAAAGTACCTTGGAAAACTTCTGAAGCAGTTCTGACCCCAAAAAGACCCACTGGGGCTTTTTGTTTAGGCCATATTTTTGGCCATTTATAAAGAGCTATGATCAACACATCTGCTCCTGTGTAGACCAGACACTCAAATTGTTTTCCTTGAATAGTGACCATACAAATAGGTCTATTGTCAGAGACTTGATTTACCCAATAGGCAGCCTTGCCTGCTGAACTTGTGCTTCCAAATCCTCCTGTTCTTTTTTTCTGAGCTTTCTTCTAACTTAACATACGGTAAAAGCAACAGTTAAGCTATTCTGTCACCTGGATTAGCACTCCAGGGAACAGTGGAGGAGATAACAATTTGAATTTCTCCCTTGCAATCAGAGTCCACTACTCCAATTCCCTTTAAGTTGGACCTTCCCAGTATAAGTCCCACTGTGCTGTTTGGCAATGGGCCGTAAACTCCCATTGGGACCTTCCTAGGATGCTCCCCAAGAAGGAGGGATATGGCTTCAGTACAATATAAATCTACTGCCCCACTTTTAGTTGTGGAGGGGGACAATTGCTGCATATTTGTACAGGGAGAGACTGGGCCAGAAACACTCCGTTTGGAGTTGGGGATGTCCCGTCCTGAATTGGGAATGACCCATTTTGAATTGGGGCCTGGGTCTGGCCCTTTTGTCTGTTTCCCAGCAAGGGCTGTCCGTTGTTATCAAACTTTGAATGACATTGATTAGCCCAGTGTTTTCCTTTTTTACATCTAGGACATGTACCTGGTTCCCTGCTTTTTCCTCCTGAGTTTTACCTTTTTTGGCTCTTTGTACACTCTCTTTTTGTTTGTCCTATCTGTTCACAATTATAACAGGATCCATGGAACACTCATATGTTTTTTGTTACCCTTAGTCCAGCCATTGCCTGAACAAGGAGGCTGGACTTATATAAGTGCCCCCCAATGCCATCACAGGCTTTAATGTATTCACTTAAAGTGTTTTCTCACTTAGATTTGCCTTTCCCTTAATAGGTCTAATTTCTGCCTGACATTCTATATTAGCATTTTCATAAGCAAGCAGCTGAATGATCGCTTTCCTGGCATGAGAATCCGAAATAGCCTTTTGAGCCATGTCTTGTAAATGGGTGATAACATCTGGATAAGGCTCCCTTGAACCCTGTTGAACTGAGTTAAAAGAAGGATAAGTAGTACCAGGGTCATGAATTTTTTCCCAGGCTCTTAGGCATATACTTCTGAACTGATCAACAGCCTCATCACCCATTACCATCTGTTGATTTACAGTACCCCCTGCCTGTCCAATTCCAAGCAATTGATCAGATGTGATATTAATGGGAGGTTGGGCTTGAGCATGTCTGCGTGCCTGATTTGTTGCTTCATCTGTCCACCAGGTTTTAAATTGGAGAAACTGAGAGGGGGACAGGGTGGATTGGGCTAATGACTGCCAATCCATAGGTATTAAATGCCAGTTACAAGCCAAAGATTGTAACAAGGAATGAACAACATAAGGAGAATTTGGCCCATATTGTCCAATTGCTGGCTTTAAATCTATTAATATTTTAAAAGGAAATGCCTCCCAGCATGCTTGAGCATGTTCTCTGGGCTCCTCAACTGGCAAAATAATTACTGGAAACTGCCAAGCATCCAAATCCCCCATTTCTTGTGCCTGGTGAATGGATGCCTGGATTGTCCCTGTATGATAATTTGTATTTGGGCCTGCTCACAGCATTCCTCCACCATAATTAACAGGTGGACAAGCCTGGATCATTCCCTCACCATAACAGGCTGTTGGACAAGCCTGAAGCTTCCCTTTGCCATAGTTAATGGCGGAGCATGCAATAATGGGAGCGGCAAGCTGTGTCTCAGGCTACCATTCCAAAAATTCATCAGGCTGAGGTGGGAGTGGCCGTTCTGGACTTTCCCCTAAAGGCGCAGTAGATGGCACTGTTTCTGCAGTAGGTGGAACTGTTTCTTTCATAAGTTTTTGGAGGTTAGCATATATAACTTCCCCTTTCTCTCCCTTTTTTAAACTAGACTGTGAGATTCACTTTGCTGATCATCAAACTCTTGATTATTAAACTTTTCTATGTCATCCTGAAACTCCTCCTCCTTCTCCTCAGTGTGGAGGGGCTCCAGTGCTGTTTTAATTGCCAACCACACAGACCAAGCAAACAAGGGAATATTGTGGCCCTCTTGTTGTTCTCATTGTAAGTCTGATCTGACCTTGTCCAAATCTTTTACATTCATGGTTCGGTATTTTGGGAACCAAGGAGAATACTTTTCTACAAGATGAAACAAAGATGTGAGATTTTGGGTACTCACAATTACAGCCATGTGGTGTAATAACTGCCATACCAGACTTAAGTAATTAGCAAACTTACTTTCAACCTGACCCATATTTTCCCAAGGTTACCCTGGAATTCTCCGAGCACCCTACTTACCTGTAGAGACTGAAGTGAAAGTACTTGGGTGTCCTTCATCAGTTGTCCTCCACTTTCCACACTCTGGCGTTTCTTCACTGGATTATTTGTAGAGATTATGGGGAACCCCACATTGGGTGCCACATGTTGGGGAAACCAGCCCCACACCACCCAGTGGGTACCCTGAGTCTGGCAGAGACAAAGGAGTTAGAAAGAGACAGAATAAGCATTTAAAAGGTGGGTCCAGGGGACTGGAGCATTGGAGGCTTGCTCACAGCCCAGAGCTCTCGGGCTCTGCCCAATATATTGGTTTATAAGCTCTTTGTTCTTAGGGAAGATGGGAGGGGGAGAAAGGATGAGAAAAAGGATTAATCAGTGAGGGAGAACTCGTGAGTCATTTGATAAGATGTATAGTAGTGGCGATTTCTGTAAATTTCCTTGAGCAAAGGTGTGTTTCTAAACTATTTAAGATATTTAACTTATCAGGACTGAAACAGATGGGAATAGATTTCAGGAGGAGCCAAGATGTTTGATTGTGCTGCACTGCTTCAAGAGAATGTTATCTCCCTGAGCAACCTGTGGAATGCGGCTGAGTGGTTATGCTCTCAGGGCATAAAGACATAAAGGCAATAAGGAGAATTTTCTCCCCAGAGGCTGCCCATGGATTCCCATAAGTGTCTCACACAGGGGAAACCAATTCACCTGGCACCCCAGAAACTCTCTTTCCCACAGTAATGTGGAGCTGAATACCAATCACCAAGACAATGGGGAAAGTGTCTCCAGGAAATGTCAGAGGTCTTCACAGCAGGCCTAGGGAAAAAAAAAAAAAGTGGTTTTGTGAGCTGGAACTAGGGTCCCCATGCTGTGCACAGCCTAGGGACTTGGTGCCCTGTGTTCCAGCCACTCCAGCCATGGCTGAAAGGGGCCAACATAGGGCTTGGGCCATGGCTTGAAAGCGTGCAAGCCTCAAGTCTTGGCAGCTTCCATGTGGTGTTGAGCCTGTGAGTGCACAGAAGTCAAGAATGGAGGTTTGGGAACCTCTGCCTAGATTTCAGAAGATATATGGAAAGGCCTGGATATCTAGGCAGAAACTTGCTGTAGGTGCAGGGTCCTCATGGAGAACCTCTGCTAGGACAGTGCAGAAGGGAAATGTGGGGTGGAAGCCCCAAAACAGAGTCCCTACTGGGGCAGCACCTAGTGAAGCTGTGAGAAGAGAGTTGCTCTTCTTCAGACCCCAGAATGATAGATCCATTGACAACTTGCACTGTGTGCCTGGAAAAGCCACAGACACTCAATACCAGTCTGTGGAAGCAGCCAGGAAGGAGGCTGTACCCTGCAAAGTCACATGGAGAGAGCTGCCCAAGTCTATGGGAACCTACCTCTTGCATCAGCATGACCTAAATGTGAGACATGGAATCAAAGGAGATCATTTTGGAGCTTTAAGATTTGACTGCCCCACTGGATTTCAGACTGGCATGAGGCCTGTAACCCTTTTGTTTTGGCCAATCTCTCCCATTTGTAATAGCTATATTTACCCAATACCTGTACCCTCATTTTATCTAGGAAGTAACTAACTTGCTTTTGATTTTACAGACTCATAGGCAGAAGGGGCTTGCTTTGTCTCAGATGAGACTTTGGACTATGGACTTCTGAGTTAATGCTGAAATGAGTTAAGACTTTGGAGGACTGTTGGGAAGGCTTGACTGGTTTTGAAATGTGAAGACATGAAATTTAGGAGGAGACAAATGTAGAATAATATGGTTTGGCTGTGTCCCTACCCAAATCTCATCTTGAATTGTAATCCCACATTCCCATGTGTCATAGGAGGAACCGGGTGTGAGGTGATTGAATCATGGGGTTGGATCTTTCCTTTGGTGTTCTTGCGATAGTGAATAAATCTCACAAGATCTGATTATTGTAAAAACGGAAATTTCCTTGCATGAGCTCTCTTTTTCTGCTGCAGTCTATGCATGACGTGACTTACCTTTCACCTTCCACCATGATTACGAGGCCTCCCAAACCACATGGAACTGTAAGTCTATTAAACATTTTTCTTTTTTGTAAATTGCCCAGTCCGGAGTATGTCTTTATCAGCAACATGAGTCAAACTAACACACATATCAGTGAGTACATGGAATACTTGTCTTTCTCTGCCTGGCTTATTAACTTAATATAATGACCTCCTGTTTCATCCATGTTTCTGGAAATGAGAGGATTTCATTCTTTTTATGGATGAAAAATGTTCCATGGTGTATATGTAACACATTTTAGTTATCCTTTCATCCATTGAACATATAGGTTGACTCGATATATTTGCTATTGTGAATAGTGCTGTAATAAACAGGAGAGTGCAGATATCTTTTTGACATGCTGGTTTTATTTTCTTTGGCTATATAGCCAGTAGTAGGATTACTAGGTCAAATGGTAGATCTATTTTTAATTTTTTCAGGAATCCTGCTTGTTGTTTTTCATATTGGCTAATTTGCATTCCCATCAACAGTGTGTGAAAATCTCCTTTTGCCACATCCTCACTAGCATATGTTAATTTTTCTCTTTAATAAAAATAATTTTGACAGTGATGGGATCATATCTTATTGTGGTTTTGATTTGCATTTTCCTGATGATTAGTGATGTTGAAATTTTTAAAATACACTTCATGGCCGTTTGTATGTCTTATTTGAGAAATGTCTATTGAGATATTTTACCCCTTAACAGTTCAGATGTTTTTGTTTGTTTGTTGCTGTTGGGTTCTTTGAGATCCTCCTGTATTGTGGTTATTAATACCTTTTGGTGTGAATAGTTTGCAAATATTTTCTCCCATTCTGGAGATTCTCTCTTCACTTTGTTGATGGTTTCCTTTGTTTTGCAGCTTTTTAGCTTAATGTGATCCCTTTGTCTATTTGTAGTTTTATTGCCTGAATTTTGTGTTCTTACCCCAAAAATCTTTATGCAAACCAGTATCCCAAAGCATTTCCCTAATACTGTATTTTAGCAAAGTTTCATGTCTTATATTTAATACATTTTTATTTAATTGTTGCATATAATGAGATTTATGGCTCTAGATTAATCCTTCTGCATTTGGTTATCCAGTTTTCTCAGAACCATTTACTGAGGAAACTTTCCTTTCCCAATGGATGTTTTTCAGATGTGTTAAAAATTGGTTGGCTGTAAATACACGAATTTATTTCTGTGTTCTCTATTATGTTCCATTGGTCAATGTGTCTTTTTAATGGTAGAATCATATTGTTTGGTTACTATGGATTTCTTGTATATTCTGAAATCAGGTAGTAAGATGCCTCCAGATTTCTCCCTCCCCCTCAGGATTGCTTTGGCTATTCAGGGCTTTTTATGGTTCCATACACATTTTAGATTTTTTTTTCTGTTTTCGAAATAATGTCAATTGTGTTTTTATAGAGATTGCATTGAATCTGTAAATTGTTTTGAGTAGAATTGGGATTTTAATTATATGAATTCTTTCTTTCTTTTCTTTCTTTCTTTCTTTTTTTTTTTTTTTTTTTTTGAGACAGTTTCACTTTGTTGCCCTGGTTGGAGTGCAGATACTCTACCTTGGGTCACTGCAACCTCCAGCTCCCAGTTTCAAGCGATTCTTGTGCCTCAGTTTTCCAAGTAGCTGGGATTACAGGTGCATACCACAACACCTAGCCAGTTTTTGTATTATTAGTAGAGACACGGTTTTGCCATGTTGGCCAAACTGATCTTGAACTCCTGACCTCAAACGATTCACCCACCTCAGCCTCCCAAAGTTCTGAGATTGCAGGTGTGGGTCACCATGCCTGGCCTTAATTATATTAATTCTTCTAAATCATGAGCATGAGCTATCTACCCATTTTTTGGTGACTTTTTCAATTTTTTTCATCACTGTCTTATGGTTTTCTTGTATAGATCTTTCATTTCTTTGGTTAAATTTATTCCTAAGCACGCTCTTTCTATATATATATACATATATATATGTATATATTTAGTGGCTATTGTAAATGGAATTGTTTTATTTATTTCCTTTTCAGATATTTGTTGTTTGCATATATAAATGCTACTAATTTTTATATGTTGACTTTGTATCCCATAAGTTAACTGAATTTGTTTTTTATTCTAACAGTTTTCTTTGGTGGAATTTTTTTTTAATGGTTTTTCAAAATATAATAGCATGGCATGTCTTTTGTGGACAAGAATAATTTAAATTCTTCCTTTCAAATTTGGATGTCCTTTATTTCTTTCTCTTGTCTAATTGCTGTCTATATAGGACAGCCCAGTAATATATGTAATAAAAATTATGAAAGTAGACATCTTTGTCTTATTCTAAATCTTAAAAATTTTCAGTTATATTTCTGCAAGGTGTAATGTTAGCTATGGTTTTTTCAACTATGAGCCTGAAAATCTACCCCTTCAGATTTTTAATTAAGTTAGGCTGTGGAGCAATTTATACCCCAGGTCATAACAGTAAATCAATTTGTTATCAATTAGCAAAGTGCAAGAGTTGGTATGATACCAATAGAGCTACGCAGAGGACAACATTAAGTTCTCAAATATACATATACTGGGAGTATCAGGAGAGAGGTGACAAAATAAGAAGCAGAAAAATGATTCCAAGGAATAATAGCTGAAAAATACACAAATTTAAAGACAAGATTTCATTTACATATCCAAGAAGCTCAACAAACTCTAAGGAACATAAACCCAAAAAGTTCCAAATAAACACATCATAGTAACTATGTTGAAAACCAAAGGGAAAAAAAACCTCTTGAAAACAGCAAGAAAAAAAGATTTCTCATATAAAAAGGAACTCCAATAAATTTAAAAGAAATAGGAGAAGTCAGAAGGAAGTGAAAGGACATATTGAAAAGTACTAAAAATAAGCCCCCCTTCCACCAGCCCCACAAAAAAAAATTGTCAAACAAGAATCTTAATTTCTACAATGGTATATTTTAAAATGTAGGTAAAATAAATACTCTTATAGATAAACAAAACGTGAAAGAATTCATTGGTAGTAGACCTTCCTTGCAAGATATACTAAGGAAAGTTCTTTAGGCTGAAAGCAAGTGATCTAAGACAGTAATTCAAATCCACGTATACAAACAGGAAGCATGGGTAAATATGGTTTTGTAATGACTAATGGACATGTATGTGTATATTTCTTCTCATTTCTTTTCTTAATTGATTTAAGAAAAGAATTGATTTAATTGAATTAAAAGCATTTTTATTAGTCAATATCTATATAGTTGTATAGTTAGGACTATGATATATACTAATATAATATGTTTGGCATAAGAGCTCAATAGTTGTAGGTGGGAGCACAGATCTATTGAAATAAAAAAAATAACATTAGTTGGGAACCCAAATTAATATAACGAAGTGAAGACAATTAGAAGTAGTAAACAAGAATGTTAATACACCAAACCCTGTAAGTATGTAGTTATTTTTTCTTCCCTTAGCATCTTAAAAAGATACCAAATTATAGACAGTAACAGTTAAAACAATTTATTGTTGGGTTTGTAACACTTATAATAATACTAATAATTCAAAAATAGGAGAGAAGAAAATAATGCTTCTATATCTCTCTAGAATTTATGTTAATGTAAATCAGAATCAGAATATAAGTTGTATATATAGTAAGCCCTAGAGAAGCCACTAACATCACAACTGAACAGCAAAAAAAGATGAAAAATTTAGTAACAGAATAAATATGTTACACTAGAAAATATTCATTCACTTAATAGAAAAGTAATAGTGGAGAAATAGGGGAATAAAAAAGATGAGATGTAGAGAAAATGTAAAATGAGTAAATTCAATGGTAAAAATAAAATTGAATGTGAAACAACTAAACAATTGAGTCAAAAGGCAGAGACTGTCAAACTGGATGAAAAAATCCTACTTCATGTTATCTACAGGAGATACACTTTAGATTTAAAGATAAAATTAGTTCAAAGTAAGATAATGAAAAAAATATCATGTGTCTAGCAAACACAAGAAAGCTACAATGACTATGTTAGTATCAAAAAATATTTACTTTAAAACAAATAAAGTTACTAGAGATCGAGAGACATTTTATAATAATAAAAAATTTATCCAGCAGAAACTCGCAACAATTATAAACATATATGTAGCTAACAACAGACCCCAAAATTATGTGAAGGAAAAACTGGCAGAATTGAAGAGAGTAACAGACAACCCAACAATAATTGGAGATTTTGATACACCATTTTCAATAATGGATGGACAAAATAGGCAGAAGATCAATAAGAGAATTGAACACTTGACTATTAGAATAAATAAATTAGATGTAATAACATCTATAAAATACTCCAACTAAAAACAGCAGAATACACCATTTTCTGAAGTGCACATGGAACATTCTTCAGGATACTGTATATGATAGACCATTAAAAAAATTCTCTAAATTTTAAAGGATTGCAATAATACAAAGTATGCTTTCCAGTCACAATATAATAAAATTATAAATCAATATATAGTATATTAACAAATATGTGAAAATCAAACCATTTAATTCTAAATACCAAAGGGATCAAAGGACAAATCACAAGGAAAATTAGAAAAATTCTTTTAGATAAATGAAAATGTGGACAACAGCCTTCCAAAACTTCTGGGTTGCAGTAGAATAGTACTCCAAGAGAAATGTAGAGCTGTAAATCTACAGAAATAGAAAATATGAATATACCTATAGCAAATAAACTGATTCAATTTGTAATTAAAACACTTCCCACAAAGAAAATTCAGGAGTACATGGCTTCACTAGTGAATATCACCAAATGTTAAAGAGAAATTAACAGGAACTTGTCACCTCTCTTCCAAAAAATAGAAGGGAAGTGTGAGTATCTCAACTCCTTCTATGAGGCCAATTTTATCCCAAAACTAAAACCAGATAAAGACAACATAATAAAACTACTAATATCTCTTTTGAATATAGATATAAAAATTCTCACAAAAGAGTAGTAAACCAAAACCAACAACATATAAAAATGATTATATACAATATCAAGTTTGATCTCTCTCAGGAATGTAACATAGGTTCGACTTATGAAAATCAATATAGTATATCATATCAATAAAATAAAGGGGAAAAACTCAACTTCTCAATGGACACAGAATAAGAATGTGTTATAATTCAATATTGTTAACGGTAAAAAAAAAAAAAAAGAAAAAAAATCACTCAGCACCCTAGGAATAAAAGGGAGCATTCTCAACCTGATAAAAGCATCTGTGAAAGATCCAGAAACACTACCATTGATGGTGAAAAAGATATGATTTCCTCCCCAGGAAAATTTTTTAAGGCAAAAATATTTTTCCTTGACATTTCTGTTTGACATTATATTGGAATTTCTTCTCAGAGCAGTTAGGCAAGTAAAGAAAATAAAGGGCATCTGAATTGAAAAGAGAGTAAAGCTATCTCTATTGACAGATGATATGTTCTTATATAAAGAAAATCCAGAGAAATTCACTAAAAACTTATTACAACTAATTTAATGAGTTTACCAAGGGTATACGATACAAGATCAATATGCAAGAATGCTACATTATACACTAGTAATAAACAAACTCAAATGGAATTAAGAAAAAATTTTATATTATTATAAAACTGAAATAGTAATAAACATAAGAAAAGAAATACAAACATTCTGGGAGCAAGTTAAAACAACTAAAACAGAAAGACTATGGATCAGAAGATACTTCTATGAAGAAGGTGTACTTCCCAATTTTATCTATTGATTGATCTTTACTAATTATCTAATTATCATTTATCTAACCCCAGCTGACTTTTTTGAGAAATGGACAAGCTGATTCTAGAATTCATATCGAAATGTAAAGGATCCATAATCTTGAATAAATGGAACAAAGTTGGACGTTTTATACTTACTGATTTCAGAACTTACTATAAAACTACAGTAATCAAGGCTGCATTGTACTAGCCAAAGTAGAGACATAAATATCAATAGATTAGAATGAGAATTCAGGCCAGGCACGGTGGCTCACACCTGTAATCCCAGCACTTTGGGAGGCTGAGGTGGGCAGATAACAAGATCAGGAGTTCAAGACCAGCCTGCTTGACCAACATGGTGAAATCCAGTCTCTACTAAAAATACAGAAATTAGCCAGGTGTGGTGGTGTGTGCCTGTAATCCCAGCTGCTCAGGAGGCTGAGGCAGGAGATCACTTGACCCTGGGAGGCAGAGGTTGCAGGCACCCCTGCACTCCAGCTTGGGTGACAGAGTGAGACTCCATCTCAAAATTAAAAAATAAAAATTAAAAAATTTAAAAAAAAAAGAAGAATGATGAGAGTCCAAAAAACTTTTCTCACATGCACAATTGATTTTTCTAAGGTTCCATGATAATTCAAAGATGTTCAAATTTCTCAACTATCAAGAAGTACAGATCAAAACTACAACGAGATACTGTGTCCAGAATTGGTGGGTTCTTAGTCTCACTGACTTCAAGAATGAAGCTGCGGACCCTCGTGGTGAGTGTTACGGTTCTTAAAGATGGTGTGTCCGAAGTTTGTGCCTTCAGATGTGTCCAGAGTTTCTTCCTTCTGGTGGGTTTGTGGTCTTGCTAACTTCAGGAGTGAAGCTGCAGACCTTCATGGCAAGTGTTACAGTTCTTAAAGGTGGCACATCTGGTGTTGTTCATTGTTTCCAGTGGGTTCATGGTCTTGCTGGCCTCAGGAATGAAGCTGCAGACCTTTGCAGTGTTACTGCTCATAAAGGCAATGTGGACCCAAAGAGTGAGCAGCAGCAAGATTTATTGTAAAGAGCAAAAGAACAAAGCTTCCACAGTGTGGAAGGTGACCCCAGCAGGTTGCCACTGCTGGCTCTGGCAGCCTCCTTTTATTCCCTTATCTGACCCCACCCATATCCTGCTGATTGTTCCATTTTACAGAGAGCTGATTGGTCCGTTTTGACAGAGTGCTGATTGGTGTGTTTATAATCCCTGAGCTAGACACAGAGTGCTCACTGGTGCATTTACAATCCTTGAGCTAGACATAAAAGTTCTCCAAGTCCCCACCCAACTCAGGAGCCCAGCTGGCTTCACCTAGTGGATCCCTCGCCCAGCAGCATGCGGAGCTGCCTGCCAGTCCAATGTGGCACACCTGCACTCCTCAACCATTGGGCAGTTGGTGCCCCTGGGCACGGGTGGAGCAGGGGGCGGAGCCCATCAGGGAAGCTCAGATCTCATGGGAGCCCACGGTGGGCGGGGTGGCAGGGTTCGGACATGGTGGGCTGCAGGTCCCGAGCCCTGCCCTGCGGGGAGGTGGCTGAGACCTGGCGAGAATTCGAGCACAGTACAGGAGGGCTGGCACTGCTAGGGGAACCAGCATACCCTTCAAGGCTGCTGGCTGGGTGCTAAGCCCCTCACTGCCAGGGGCCAGCAGTGCCGGCCGCTCTGAGTGTGGGACCAGGGGAGCCTGCTCCCACCCAGAACTCTCGCTGGCCAGTGAGCGCCTTGCACAGCCTTGGTTCCTGCCCGGGCCTCTCCCTCCACACCTCCCCTCAAGCAGAGGGAGCTCCAGCCTCGGCCAGCCCAAGGAGGGGCTCCCATAGTGCAGTGGCGGGCTGAAGGGCTCCTCAAGCATGGCCCCCAGAGTGGACACTGAGGCCAAGGAGGAACCAAGAGTGAGCAAGGGGGCTAGCACGTTGTCACCCCTTAATACCACATCATAACTGCTAGGATGATTGTAGTAAAAAAGACAGAAATACCAGTACCGGTAAGGGTAGGAAGACATTTGACTCCTCATGCATGGCTGATGAAAATGGCAAATGGTGCAGCTAGTTTTCATCTGGCATTTCCTCAAACGAAAAATTACCATATGACCCAGTCATTCCATATACCCAGTCCTAGGTGTATATGTATCTACATATATTTTAATGAAAACATGTCCATACAAAGGTTTGTACATGGATGTTCACAGTAGCAGAATTTATAGTAGCCAAAAGTGGTAACAATTCACTTACTGTTATCTGATACTGGATAAGTAAAATATTGTATATTCAAATAATGGAAAGTTATTCTACCATAAAAAAGCATGAACCATCAATACATGCTTTAACATAGATAAATCTTGAAAACATGCTTCTACTTGCAAGAAGCCAACAGAAGATCACATACTGAATTATTCATTTCATAAAATGACACAAAATATACAGAATAGGCAAATTCATAGAGATGGAGTGTAGGAGATCAGTCAGGGTGGTGGGAGAAATTATAGGAAAAACACAAACCTTCTTGGAAGGCTGGGAGGTTTTGGAAAATGTCCGAAAGGTAATTTGGCTGAAGGCAGTCAAATTCTCTTATTTGGAGCCTGAGAGCAAAAGGTAGATAACAAAAAAATGTAAAGGGATTGATCTAGATAAGTTAGTTTACTTAGACCTCAGAACCTGGCCTTTAATCATCTGCACAAAGGACAGCTCTCTCTAGGGATTGAGGGGGTGACTATGTTAATTACAAGTGTATTGACTCAAAGCCTTTGTCATTAAATCGGTACTAAATAAATGCCTGCAGTACGGGCTTTTCTGGGCTACAGCTGCTGGGACAGTTTATGGCACCTTTCTTGGTGTCTGTGGTGGCCCAGTCCCCTAGGTGTGCAGCCAGGCAAAAAACCTGTGTCTGCATACAATTTTTCATCTGTCACTCAGCCAGGGTCTGCGGGTCAGACCCAGCAGTGGAGAGTAAGTTACTGATTGCCTAGGGTTTGGGAAGTTGGGAGGAAAATAGAGAGTACTGCAAATGGATAGGGGATTTGTTTTGGGGGTGATTAAAATGTTCTAAAATCAGTTTTGGTGATGTTTGAACAAGCTGTGAATATATTAAAATGATAGATTTATATACTCTAAATTGATAAATTGTATGGTATTTAAAATATATCTTAACATATAGTTAATAAAAAATGCAACTAGAGAGAAAAAGTAATAGTGAGATTTTCTTAGGAGATGTATGTTTAATTTTTAAAGATGGTACTGAACACTAAATCGTAGAAGATTTTTTCCCCCGACTGGAGACACTCAGATTATCTTTTCCCTAGAGGGATGTATTCAAATTCCAAAGAAGTAGAGTAAGGTCTTTCAATATTCTCTCCAAGTAAATCCTCTTGTAAGGCAAGGAAAGCCTCCTCTTCTCCTTTAATTATAGAGAAAATTCATATTTTCTCTCTCTCATTTTCTCACTCTCACTCAAGGAGTGGATATAGGACATTTTTCTATCTGACTCTCATTGTGTAACTCTGGGAGGCAGCTGGGCATTGAGAAATCAACACTGCAAAGTGAATCTGGCTGTCAATTGTACAAAACAACCAGTGGTGACTGTGATGGTTAATACTGAGTGTAGACTAGATTGGATCGAAGGATGCAAAGTATTGTTCCTGGGTTTGTCTGTGAGGGTGTTGCCAAAGGAGATTAATATTTGAGTCTGTGGACTGGAGGAGGTAGACCCACCCACCCCTCTTCTGCGTGAGTACACTCTAATCACCTGCCAGAGAGGCTAGAATAAAGCAGGTAGAAAACAGTAGAAAGACTTGCTGGGTGTGGAGACTCACACCTGTAATCCCAGCACTTGGGGAGGCCAAGGCGGATGGATCACCTGAGGTCAGGAGTTTGAGACCAGCCTGGCCAACATGGAGAAACCCCATCTCTACTAAAAATACCAAATTAGCCAGGTGTGGTGGCACATTCCTGTAATCCCAGCTACTCGGGAGGTTGAGGCAGGAGAATCACTTGAACTCGGAAGGCAGAGGTTGTGGTGAGCCGAGATTGTGCCATTACACTCTAGGCTGGGCAACAAGAGCAAAACACCATCTGAAAAAAAAAAGAAAGAAAAGAAAGTGGAAAGACTTGACTTGCTGAGTCTTCCTGTCTGCATCATTCTATTGTTCTGGATGCTCCCTGCCCTCCAACATTGAACTCCAAGTTCTTCAGATTTTGGACTCTTGGACTTAGACAATGATTTGCCAGGGACTCTCAGGCCTTTGGCCACAGAACAAAGACTGCACTGTCGGCTTTCCTACTTTTGAGGTTTTGGAACACAGACTGGCTTCCTTGCTCCTCAGCTTGCAGAAGGTCTATTGTGGGACTTCACCTTGTGATTATGTGAGTCAATGCTCCTTAATAGGCCAGTTGTGGTGGCTCACACCTGTAATCCCAGCACTTTGGGAGGCTGAGGCAGATGGATCACGAGGTCAAGATTTCAAGACCAGTCTTGCCAATATGGTAAAACCTTGTCTCTTCTAAAAATACAAAAATTAGCTGGGCATGATGGGGGTGCCTGTAGTCTCAGCTACCTGGGGGCCTGAGGCAGGAGAATCACTGGAACCAGGGAGGCGGAGGTTGCAGTGAGCTGAGATCACGCCATTGCACTCCAGCCTGGGTGACAGAATGAGGCTCTGTCTCAAAATAAATAAACAAACAAGCAAACTCCTTAATAAACTCCCGTTCATATATGCATTTATTCCATTATTCCTATCCTTCTAGAGAAACCAGACTAATACAGTAAGTATAGAAAAAAAACTGTCACTGATTCAAAGATCTTGTGTGTGCATTTAGGACAATATTACTAAAGATAAACATTAGAAATGTAGTAATTAGTTATAAAAGTTGGAAGAAGAGCAGAAATCCTAGCAAGTGGAAAAATAGCAGAAACAGATAAATTTTCAAGTAAAATTATTGTAAGTTCATGTGGAATTTGAGGATCACTTAGACTGGTCTGATGCTAGAAGAGAGGTCTCAGTTGCTAATTAGCATTTGGGAGTCATCTTTATTGTTCTATGTCAGATAGCCAGTGGGAGATTTTTATGTGATAAGTTGAAGAAGAGACCTAAAATGAAATAGTTATTTATGTCAGAAATCTAAAAGAATCAACTGACAAATTATTACAACTAAAGAAGAGTTCAGCAAGTTTCTGCATGAAAGAAAATTTTATAGCATTTTCCTAAACCAACAATAACAAAATAAAAATAAAATTAAATGTGACTCTATTAAGAATAGCAACAAAAAACAGAAAGTGTACAGTAGTACATTAACAACGAACCTATAGGTTTCTACCTTAGTCTGTTTGGGCTGCCGTAAGAAACCATGATAAATTTGGTATTCTTATAAACAAAAGAAATTTATTTCTCACGGTTCTGGAGCCTGGGAAGTCCAGGTCAAACAGCTGGCAAATTCAGTTGTCTGATGCAGACTAGCTTTCTAATTTATAGAGGGCATTTTTTATTATTGTTGTTATATCCTCACATGGTGGAAGAGAAAGGCGTATCTTGCTAGATTCTTTTATAAAGACACTAATCTCATTCATAAGGTCTCCACCCCCAAGACCTAAACATCTCCCAAAGACCCCACCCTAATATCATCACATTGGGGATTAGAATTTCAACATGTGCATTTTAAGAGGACACAAACATTCATGTCATGGCAATCCTTTGAAGAAAACTTTAAACCTTTAGTCAAGAGCATTGAAAACAATCTAAAAATTATAATATCTTCATGTTTCTTCATGCATGACTATTGTAACAATGTCAATTCTTCACAATTTCATTTAGAAAAATTCTGCATATATTTATATGGGAAGGTAATATACAGTAGTCTTGTAATTCAGTTGGAATGGGGCAGATTATTTAATAAATGGCATTGTAAAAACTGATTTACTATATGGAGATAAGTGAAGCTGGATTTCTGCATAAAACCACCTATAAGAATGTAACTCAACAGGATTAGGACTATTAAAGGCATAGTGACTTAAGATTGGATAAGGGCTTCTTAAATAAAATTTTAAAACCATGAAGCATATGACAAAAAATGGATAAGCTTTGTTATATAAAAGTTAAGCTGGGCACGGTGGCTCAAGCCTGTAATCCCAGCACTTTGGGAGGCCGAGACGGGCAGATCACAAGGTCAGGAGATCGAGACCATCCTGGCCAACACGGTGAAACCCCGTCTCTACTAAAAAATACAAAAAACTAGCCGGGCGAGGTGGCGGGCGCCTGTAGTCCCAGCTACTCAGGAGGCTGAGGCAGGAGAATGGCATAAACCCGGGAGGCGGAGCTTGCAGTGAGTTGAGATCCTGCCACTGCACTCCAGCTTGGGCGGCAGAGCGAGACTCTGTCTCAAAACAAAATGAAACAAAACAAAACAAAAGTTAAAGACTTCTGTTGAACAGTTAAAACTAAAACTCTGGACAAACTTAACATACTAATGACAAAATGGGAGAAGGTATTTGCAAAACCTAAAACTTAATATGGAGTTACTATCAAAGACAGTGCACGCGCGCACACACACACACACACACACACACACACAAAATCCTACAACTTTCATAGAAAAACTACAACCCTAACCAAAAAAGTAGGCAAAAAAAGAAGTTGGGATAATAACAGATCTACATTTATAAAAGGCTAATTAATAGAGAGATTATGATACCCACAAGTAATCAATTAAATACCCATTAAAAAACAATGTGATATCAGTTTACAACCACTCTATTGGCAAATATTAGAAAACTAAATAACACCAAAATTTGAATTAGAATGTTGTGGAAAATTTGGACACAAGAGTAGAAAATAATGCAGCCATTCTGAAGACCAATTTGGGGCTACTTATTTCAGTTTATTGTAGGGATACCCTATGACTAGACCACATATTCTCTTAGTGCCACACACACACACACACACACAAAATGTTCACATAGGTATGTGGGTGGACTTATGTGAAAATGCCCAGGTGACGTTGTTTGAGGTTGCCAGGAATTAGTGGATCTGGAGTTATTCACTGGGCTAATGAATAGGTAAAATATGGAGTACCCGGAGATTCATAGTGTCACAATACCAGGAGAATACACTGGAGACTTAGAAGAAGATAGAGAACTATGATGCAGTTAGAATCCCAGGTCTAGACATGCGCACATAGTTATTAAAAATGTAGAAAATATATTTTAATTAAATAAAAAATGAGACCTAGAAATCACTATCAGTTGAAATAGAAAGCAGGCACATAAATCAACAATGTACATTTTGCAACAATATACAAACAAAAGATGCACATTAAACACATTAATGGATGCATATAAAGGAGGGAGGGAACAGGAGTGTGGAATTAATATAAAGGAAATCAATAAATTGATAAATTAAGAAAGGGCTCTTCAAGAACCCATGTCTATAAGGCACCATGAAACAGAGTATGATTTAATCCAACTCTCTACTTGTAGAAGGAACGGAGGGAGGGATATGTAAACACATACCCTGGAGACATTTCATATGAAAATGTATAAATTACTTGTTCTAATCCTTTAGAATTTTAATGTAAAATACATAATTTTGAATTAGGTGTGTGTGTGTATAAATTTGTAGCACATTTTATTTTACATAGCATAATTTTTATGTATTTTCTTACCTGCAGTTTTGAAAATGTTGTGATGTGTTCTCCCATTGGTGAACAATAGGAGGCTCAGAAAGATTGAATGATTTGCCTAATAAGGTCCCTCATCTAGGAGTGGTAGAGCTGAGAATAAATCTAGGCCTTCTTTCTAGGTCTTTGAATTATTCCTTGATAGGAATAAGCAGTGAGGCTTCAATGTGTTATAGCTTCCATTTAACTTCAGGAAAGTATCTCTTGTGCTTTACTGGAAGGAAGAAAAATTGGAAGAGTAGGGAGGAAATTCTGTCAAGGTATTGAGATCAAAGCAAAAACTTTTTAAAATAAATGTTAATTTATCTGATGTCCACAGAATTTCAGAATCCTCAAAGCTGCCTTAGTCTGCCTATTCCTAGGGCCAGTTCTTCTTTAAGTTACCTGCTTTCAGATATAAAACCTAGCCTATTTAATCAGGTTTTTTCATCTGTAAAACAACGTCTGTATAAGGAGGCAGGCCACTCATCTGGAAATGCAGTATTTACTATAATATACAACAAATAGTGACAGAAAATAAGAGTATTTGGGAATAGCTTCTGCTGTGCAGTACAAACACAATGATCTCCTGGTTTATTTTAGTTCCAATTATTCTTATTTGATGTGGCCTCAAATACAATGTGAGCCTAGGAGAGAAGTGAAGCTGGCCTCCATGGCAATGAACATCCATTATCTCACCAATACATGCCCAAGTATTTTCAATTCTAAACGTTACAGGAAATCAGAGGACAGTTGTTTTGCTTATATTCATTTATTCATAACTTTATTCACTCCATAAATATTTAGTAAATCCCTGCTTCATGCTGGATACTAATTGTGCTAATTGCTGTGGATGCATTGGGGAATACAATTACATAGTTAGTTTCATTATGGAACCTACAACCTATCATGAAAGACAAACAACAATAAAATGGTATAAGGTTTTTTTGATAGAAGCACAAAGCACTGGAGTACCAGTAGGAGAAGCTAAATTGATGAATATTTAATACAATATTTTTCCCTTTTATGATGGAGAATTTTAAACATATATAAAAAGTAGAAAGAGTACAACATCTCATCCAAACCTCCGTTCACTTCTGTATTATTTTGAAGAAAATTACATATTAAACATTACGTAATTTTAAACATAATCATTTTACTATATATTTGTAATATATAGGGCCATAAAATAAACCCACAACTATTTGTGTAAATCTGGAAAGATTTAATAATGCTATGAATGTTCACACAGTCTTAGATAGCTAGTGGCACTGACCAATGGCTACACTATAGAATTTTGAGTTGACTGGCATCTAATAAACTTGGAATATTATTCTATATTTTCAAATATCTATAGCTACATCAAAAAGCAACTCTTATTTTTATTGGTGCTTTATTCTTTTGTTTACAAACTCATTGGTTAAGCATAATGTTATCTAGTTGGAAATTATTAAGTTTAAATTTTCTATTGATAATAGTAATGTTATCACTTCTGGAGGAGAAAATTTTCAGCTGAAAGTGTGAAATATATGTACACAAAACATTATTTAATAAGGAGAGCATACAGTGAAATATTAATATGATCTATGTTTTTTCTAGGATTAGACATTATTGCTAGCTTCTATAATCTTTCATATCTTTACCTATTAAAGTGTACCATTTTTTAAAAATAATAACTCATACGTAACATTTTTTCTTTTGTGACATGCAGTTTCCCTCTTGTTGCCCAGGCTGGAGTGCAATGGCATGATCTTAGTGCACTCTAACCTCCGCCTCCCGGGTTCAAGCGAGTCTTCTGCCTCAGCCTCCCGAGTAGCTGGAATTATAGGCACCGCCATGATGCCCAGCCAATATTTGTATTTTCAGTAGAGACGGGCTTTTACCATGTTGGCCAGGCTGGTCTCAAACTCCTGACCTCAGATGATCCACCTGCCTCAGCTTCCCAAAGTGCTGGGATTACAGGCATGAGCCACAATGCCTGACCAGTCATACCTAACTTTTATACAGAACTTGCCGCTTGGTCTTCATCCACGTGATGTATGGGTGATAGTATTGGTGCTAACCATAGTGGAGAATGCAATGCTCAGCTTTATCGAAAATGTTTTCAAATCTCATAGATAATGTCAGTCTATCACGGGATGCTGAAAATACACCAGAAGACAAAATCTCTAAAACTAAATTTGGAGTAAAGTTGTTTTTCCCATCACTACTGATAATACTCCTGCTGTCTATCATGGCATTTCTGGTAAGAGCAGAAAATGTAAAGGACTGTGAAATATTTCACTGATAAATGTGTTTATTACGTAACTGTTGGTCAAATGAATCCCTTGAAACATTCTGGAACCATCATTAACCTTATATGGCAAGTATGATAATATTTGGAAAATCCACTATAAATCTATGAATTAAATTTGCATGTGTATTCTATACTTAGTGTAAGATTCAAAACCTCTGCCTATTGGAATAGAAGTCCAAAAACTGAGAACAATAAAAATAACAGTAGAAATTTTAAAAAAGGAATAAAACAAAACAATTCACATTGTTCTCATCCTAACATATCCAGCCTCTCAACCTACTTGGATTTTTGTTTTATGGCAATAATAATTTTATTTATAGCACATTCTGTTCTGCCTTTCGTTATTTGTGTTGTAAACTGGAAGACAGTAATGTACTCTATAAATATGTGCAAACATAACCGCATTTTTATTAACTTTTGGTTACCAGAAATGCTTATCTTTGGTAAATATGTTAGTTAACAATAAAAACAGTAATTATGTTTCTTTAATGTACTTCATTGTTCCTTTCTAATATCATGCTTAGTGTGTTCTATCATGAATGTGCACTAATTGGTCTAATGTTACTGTTGCTCATTCTGTTTGTCCTTAACTTGAACACCCCAAAATGTCCCTTTTATATCAAACCTTCTCCTGATGATTCCAGCTCACATGGATAACATTTATTCTTTAATCTTTGATTATCACATAATTCTTCCATTGTTTATAACTTTACATGTTGGTAAGATATGCCTTTTCACCCAAATTGCAGCTCTAAAACAAAAAAGTTTATAGATTATAGTTTTTTGTTGTGCCCTATTATAGCTTTGGTACCAAAAATGTCATTCTAGAAGCAGCTACATGGGCATCATCTCGTAATTTGTTGTACATGAGCTGTCTCAGAACTCTCCAAGAACCAGTGAATCAGAATCTGCAGTATAACAGTGATTCAAATGAACATTATCATTTCAAGCAATGTCCTAACATGTATCAGACTCTGTAAATGCTGACTAAATGGTTACTAGTTTATCAGCTGTTACAGTAAATTCTTACAACTACCATAACAAATTATCATAAACTTGGTGGCTTAAAATAGTAGAAATGTGTTCTTTCACAGTAGAGCTGAAGTCTTTAGTTGTCTACAAGGTTGGTTCCTTCTGTAGGCTCTGAGAGAGAACTATCCAACGCCTCCCTGATAGTTCCTGGTGTTTTCTGGCAATTCTTGGCATTCCTTGGTTTGGAGATCTCTCTAACCATTGCCTCTATTTTCACATTGCCTTCATCTCTATGTCTCTGTTTCCTCTCCTCTTCTTATAAGGATACCAGTCATTCCTTTTAGAGAGATTCCTAAATCCAGGCTGAATTCATATTAAAATCTGGAACTAATTACATCTGTAAAGATCCAAATGCGGTCACTTTCTGAGGTTCCAGGTGGACATAAATGGAGGGAGTAGGGGGCATTATTTAATTCATGACAACTATGTAAAACCAAGGTGTAAGTCTTTTTTTTTTTTTTCCATTGCAGATAAGATGATGACGACTCTTTTATTCCAGAATTCGACGTGGTGAGAGATCTTTGTTCATGAAGATAGGAATTTTAGCTTTTGTCGTAGCTATCACACCCACATTTAAACACATGCAAAGCCTAAAGTGATGGGTTTCTGTCTGTCTGTCTCTCTCTCTCTCTCACACACACACACACACACACACACAAATAGGCCTTTCTAACTGTAAAACTTGGTTGTGGAATCCCTGTTAGCTTTTCTTAACGTTTATCCTTCTCGTTAAATAACTATGAAACCGATCATCTTTCTCATAGGCATCTGTTTATAGTTACTTTCAGAAAACATAATGCTGTTGCTAACATTTTCTGTATCTACTGTATTTGTTTTCATGGCTACTACAGAAGTAACTGGGTGTCTATAATGGGTTTCTTTTTTTCCATCTAAAAGTCCATTTTCTTTACAGCTTATAGCTAAATGATCAACTGATGTTTCTTTTCCTGTGAGCTGTTTACAGATGTTTCCCTTAATGTTGTTCAGTTAACATCTCTACAGCATACATTTTCCCTCTCAAAAAGTTACTTAATGGTATATGTTAATGCATTCATGCCTAGAAGCTTTTAAAATAGCAGGAGCAAATGTTAAAAAAAAAAAGAATAAATAGACATATGTAAATAAGCACGCCTATCTATAAGTGATGATCTTGGGATTTTTAAATGTTGCTTCCCTTTCCCATTTGCTAAAAATGTCTCATGTGAGAACAACTGACAATCACATTGCTGACTCCACTCAGAATACATTAAATGGCAGTAAGAGGGTTTATTCAAAATTATGAAGGATTCATTTAATATCTGAATTGTTCAGTAGAAAGATTGGTGTGACAATGAGGTAAGAAATATTTTTGTTTAATCCTCAAAATAGCAAAGATTATATTCACTTTCTTTGTATCTTTGTATTTTTAAAAATACTTCTTTTCAAGATCAAAATATGTAATGGATCTTTGGTTAATCAGCTGAAACTAAGGACTGATTTGCCCATTTCTTATTGTAAAATAAGTGGAATATGCCTTTTGGCAACTAGGTAGGTGGTCTTAGTGTTTTCCTGCTGTTGATAAATCCTTATTTTGTTACGCAACTCGTAACTGTTTTATGGACAGCATCCTAAGCCTGGGAAAGGAACAGGAAAAAGTATTTTCTTTGGGTGCAAAATTTAGGGGTTTGCAAAATTAACAGGGTGCCAAATAATTTGTAATGAAAACAAATAGTATTTTTATTAGGGTTCCCAGATAAAATACAAGATAAGCAGTTAAATACGATTTTCAGATAAAAAATAGATATTTTTTTATTGTAAGAATGCTTCACACAATAGTTTATCTAAAACTTAAATATTGCATGGGACATGCTTACACCAAAAACTTTCTTGCTATTTATCTAGTATTCAAATTTAACTGTGTGTCCTATATTTTTACTTGCTAAATGTGGAAATTCTAACTTTATGCACTTTTTTAAAAAAAAGTTAAAATTAATGCAAAAAAATCCATGATGAAAATAACATGACTTTTTAAATAAAGCTAAGGTAAGTCTTACTGATTTTTTTCTTTTCCCTAAGACTTGAATAGGCTCAGTACAGGATGGCAACTGATTCTATCCAATTTTTAAAAATATGGTATTGCTAGGCCGGGCGCGGTGGCTCAAGCCTGTAATCCCAGCACTTTGGGAGGCCGAGGCGGGCGGATCACGAGGTCAGGAGATCGAGACCATCCTGGCTAACACGGTGAAACCCCGTCTCTACTAAGAAATACAAAAAACTAGCTGGGCGTGGTGGTGGGCGCCTGTAGTCCCAGCTACTGGGGAGGCTGAGGCAGGAGAATGGCGTGAACCTGGGAGGCAGAGCTTGCAGTGAGCCGAGATCCGGCCACTGCACTCCAGTCTGGGTGACAGAGCGAGACTCTGCCTCAAAAAAAAAAAAAAAAAAAAGATATGGTATTGCCAGGTGCATCCACTGCACCTGGGCAACATCATGAGACCCCGATCTCAAAAAAAAAAAAAAAAAGAAGAAGAAAAGAAAATAAAAAAGAAATATGAGATGAAATAAATCTTGTATTAAAATACTATTTATTTCAATTACTTAGTAAGGAGGGCCACTTTAATTTTGTCTCTTGGGAAAATGTCTCATTTTTCTTGCGAGACTTTGAACATTGCCTGGATCCTTCCTTGGCTCCTTACACTTTGCACTCACCACAAGACCTAATTTTTATTGAGAACTATCGTGATAATAGCTGTAGTGAGAAAGTTTATACTTAAAAGATTTTTAAATATTACCCGGTGTCATTGTTACGTTTGACCGAAGGAGAAATTAAAGCCCTGGGCCGTGATTTGACTCTAGTAACACGGGAAGTTACTAGCAAATTTGAACACAGAAAGCAGACTGCCTAACAACCCAAAGCTACAAAGCTATTTACATGTGTGCGTCACACATATGTGTGGAGCTGCTTCTAATGTTAGGCATTATTCTCAGTACTGAGCTTACAGCAATGCATATGAAAGACAAAGTCCTTTTTCTCTTGGACTTCTCTCTTATTGGTTTAGAACCAGTATAAACAAATAGAGCAAATAAACAAATTTTGTTTTACAAAATGCTAGAAATGAAATAAAGCAGGATAATAAGAAATATGTTCCTGGGTATGAAGGGCTGTATTAAATAGTGTTGGCAGAAAATGTTTCTTTGAGAAAAACACAATTGAGATGAAAGATGAAGGTTGAAAGAGACAATTCAAGTTCTGGATAAACAAAATTCCAGGCAGAGAGAAGAGCAAAGATGTAACATAGAAAAGGAATCCAGCTGGCCCTGTGTAGGGAACATGGTCCATGCATAATACCCATCTGCCTTTACTTAACACTGTATTTTAATACAAGCAGCTGGAAATACTTTTTCATGGCTATTTAACTTACGTATCAGTGTTTGTAGAACCATCCAGCTACCCACAATTTGAAAATTACAAGTACCAAAACACATGGTAACAAGCTATATATGCTTATTCAAATTGAAGTTAATACAATAAAAAGTTCAGTCTTTCAGTGGCACTAGCTCTATTCAAATGCTTAAAAGGCGCATGTGTTCTATAGTTATTGTATTGGACAGGGAAGATAGAGAGCCTTTGTTTCACCAATGACATTTGGTTCTACCAGCTTGGCACTGGTCTAGAGGAAACGACAGAAACATAACATTATGTGTGTGTGTGTGTGTGTGTGTGTGTTTGTATAGTTTTTGGAAAAATAACCCTTTGCATGTATTCATATATTCAGCAATATTGTGTGATTGCATACCATATAACAGATGACAGGATCTATCATAAGAAATTGGAATTCAACAATGAATGAAGCAGAGGCAAAAATCTTTGTATTTATGAAGTTTATATTTTATTGATAAATAGGTAGAAAAATAAATAAATAGTTTAATATTAATACATGCTCAGGAGAAAAAAATAAATTGGAATAGAAGATTGAAGTGTTGGTGGGAGATAGTTCTGAGGGATTCACAAAATATATAGGGAAATTAGAGAAAGCCTTACTGAGAAGATGATGTTTGGACAACAGCCTGAAGTAAGTAAGAGGATGGAGATACTTGTAGCCAGAAGGAAAGGAAAACATAAAGGGCCTGAGATGGGAGCGGGCCAATCTGTCAGAGAAACAAAGAAGACATCAGCACAACTGAGGCAGAGCAGAAGGAGAATTAGGGCAGAGGAGGAGCTAGCCCGGGACTTATTGGGGCCAAATTATTTAAGGACTTGTGGATCATTGTAAGGCATTTGTATTCCAAGTCAGTATTTCAAGGAAAGCATAGTATTTTTGTTCCACAGGATGCCCGATGAAAGGGAACAAGTTGATGTTCTAGATTCCTTTTTAAAATGGCTTGCAGTGTCCCTATACAGAAGTGTAGCACAATGGTAAAACATGGGGATGGATACCTGGCTTTGGGTTACTGCTTAAAATCTTTGCTAGTGACTGTATAGGCTTGGTCAGGTTACTTATCTGCTTTAAGGTAGGAACTGGCTGACACCTATGGAGTTTAATCTGTGTATTGGACGTGGTACTTATCATTTACAAGCATGCCATTTAGGCCAGGCTTGGTGTCTCACACCTGTAATCCCAGTACTTTGGGAGGCCGAGGGGGACGGATCACAGGTCAGGTGATTGAGACATCCTGGCCCACATGAAAAAACCCCGCCTCTGTTAAAATACAAAAAATTAGCAGGGCCTGGTGGCGCACGCCTATAGTCCCAGCTACGCGGGAGCCTGAGGCAGGGGAATCGCTTGAACCCAGTAGGTGGAGGTTTCAGTAAGCTGAGATCGCGCCAGCCTGGTGATAGAGCAAGACTCCGTCGAGAAAAAAAAAAAAAGCATGCCATTTAATCATCACGGAAGCCCTACAAAGTGGTATTGTTGTCCCCGCTTATCCACGGGAATACATTCCAAGACCCCCAGTGGATGCCTGAAGCTATAGATAGTACGTAATCTTATATACATTCTACTGGACATTTGATCTGATAAATGAGAAGACTACTAAGTGGCTAATGGGCAGATATTGTGTACAGGAAAGCATGATTCTCATTCCTGGCTGGATGAAGCAGGACAGCTTGAGATTTCATCAGGTCACTCAAAATGGTGCACAGTTTCAAACTTATGAATTGCATACTTCTGGAATTGTCCATTAAATGTTTTTGAACTACAGTTAGTTACTTGCCTCTGAAATCACAGAAAGTGAAACCATGAATAAGGGGAGCCTACCTGGCTTTTCAAATCCTAAAGACAGGGAAATGAAATCAATGACATAGTGATTTATCAGTTCACATAGTAAATATGATCAATCTCATATATTTGAAGTATTTTAAATATAGAAATTCATGTAAATCACTTAGCATCTGTTGCATTATGATTATTACTACTATTATTATTTCCTTATCTCCTATGCAGCAGGCCCATCATAAACTTGACATCAAACTACACATACTCCCACAGTGAAATTATTTCTGATAAGAGCTTGAAATGTGCCTCGGGTAAAATTTTTAAAAACGGGCAAACAAGATCACTATTTGAGCAGGCATTCATAAACACACAATTTGCTAGGTTTCTCATCAATTAGCATAACATTGTATATTCCTAGAACCACAGAATTAAAAATTGAATATCATCTCAAGAGGTATATTAACCATCTCCTTCACACTAAGGAATAACAAAACCAATGGGAATGTAAAACTATATCCACACCTACTTATCTATATGTTATGATGCAGTATTTGATTCTGTTTTAGATTTGAAAATGAATTGCCTACCTTAAGACTAATGGGAGGAGTCATTGTTACAGAGGGGTAGAGAGCCAGATGTCATCACTGTCAGTTAAAAATGCATTCTTTTTTGTTTGTTTGTTTGTTTGGTAGCACCAAACTTGGCATAGGGTGTGAAAAATTGACCAATAAACTTTTTCTTCTCAGAATTCAGTTCATTGGCTGTCTGTATCATAAATAATAGGGAAAAATGTGTACCAGAATAAAGCATGTTGATGTCTCAATGTAGGACCACACCATTTTCTTTGTAGGAGTATGGATGGAATCAGAGTGACAGCATAAGTGAATAAAACAACATACAGCAATATAAGGTAGCAAATGTCAAATGAAAGTTCAGAGAAATTTATAATAGGTGCTCTAGGACACTGACTCTTGCTTCTTTTCAGTGCTGACATTCACACAAAATGCCACTACAGACACAGTGACACTTGACCCAAAAGACTACAGCACAGAGAGCAGCACAGCTGGCAAGGAATGCAAGATCCTTGATGCCTCAATGGGTCAATACTTCAAATACATGGAAAGAGAGATTTATTCTTGTAACCTTACACTTCAGAGAGAGATGCAGAGTGGCAGCACAAATTGATGTGTAGCTGTGTAGGTTCTTCTTTCTATGAATTGTAAAATTTTGACTAACGTTTGTATCAGTCACCTGGGATGTGCTTCATTGGGTGGCATTGTTATTAGTTGACACAATAAGTCAATACTGGTGGCCCTCTTTAGACAAGAAGGTAACCAAGTAGAGAGCCATAGGGTCCCACAATTGGTACCCAGAGTAGAGTGGAGGTCAGTGTTGGTAGATGTCTATCACACTTAGGCCCTCTGCACCAACTCCCAATACAATTCCAGTATCATGGACCCCCACGGCAATATCTCAAAGGAATTTTTCTTATATAGTCCCCACCTTACACATCTGCCTATCACTGAATATTTGTCAGCTTTGTCTTTCCTTATTTTAGAACCCAAAGAGGGAAGTATCTAGAATAGTTTGCAAGATAACGTGTGACTGTGTGAATAGAAGAGCAGACCATATATATAAAGTCACATGTCCATCTTCGTTATAGCTATCTAGGGACCCTGGGGATATGCTAATAAGTGCTCTAAGCTATTGTTTTTGAAGACAATAGTAGAATGTCCTAGGTAGTGATGTGCAACTCGTATGAGTATGTTTTTAAAGTGGCTCAAGATATATCGTGTTTGAGCTGCAATAGAAAACTCTACTTTACCAAATGAATGCTATTCACTGCCCCAGTGTCAGAAATGCCCCAATTAATATCTCTAACAGAAGGAATCTTAAAGAAGATGAAAAGCTACTGCAGCAAGCAGCATTGGAGAAGCTGGATAGCATAAAAATTCAGGTTTGTAGACTCAGTTCTGAATTATGACTTTGGCATTTGTCAGCTGAATGACTATATGCAGGCCATTTAATCACTCTGAACTTGTGTTCTCTCATCTGTAAAAGAAGGCAAGCATTATTCCACTGAAGTTTTTAATTAAATAGGATAATATCTATAAAACACTTAGTCCAGTGTCCTGCATTTAATAATATTCCAATAAATGTTAGCTATGATAATTATCATTATAGAAAAATAGATTTGGGGGACAGATGAAGACTTAAATAGTCATGTAGAATATTATTCTGTATGATCAGCCATCTCATCCATTTCAGGTAGTGCCAGTTTTGGACAAGAAATGGAGAGGTTTCCTGCAATACTTAGGAATACTGTTACCCTACCACTTGCTTTATGGGAAAGCTATTAATATTAAAGTCATTCTGAATTGAATTTTGACTTTCAAGCCAGGTAAGAATGAACTATATCCATAATTAGGACCAGAATTCAAATTACTGTTCTTTACTTAGTTTTTTCTTGGCACTCCGCAGTTGAAATATTTATCTAATTATGCAATTTGTAGCAATTATCAGGAAGAAACTTACAGTTACAAGCCACCATGTCCTGGCCATCCTCAAGGAATGTAAATAAAAGATTTGTTTAATTTTCTTTGTCCTTATATTTTAGCTATGTGAGATGTTTTACTCTGTGGTCCATAAGCACAGTATTTTGGGCTTAGTCTTGGAGAAACTCTGACTGCTTTATGTTTCTCCCAATTGCTGTGTGCTTCCCTAGGCTCTAAGACAGAGTAATGATATATATATTTTAACCTCAAGTATATTCAAACTTACAAAATAATTTCTGGTAAGTGAATGTCAGAAAATTGAGCTGTCCTTGCTTTCACCAGTTACCCCAATTTTGAAAAAATATAAAGTGAGATCGAATTCTTTGAAGGCCAAAATTTTAATTAATTTAGATTTTTCTTTTACAGCCTACATTTATTTATTTGTGGTATAATTAAATTTCTAATTTTTACACCCCTCCATCTACAACCTAAAAAAAGGTGGGGGAGGTTGAATTGGTTTTCTTGGTTATTTATTATCATATTGTGTCACTGTCAGTGAAATTGACCATGAAAGGAAGGATTAAATGGTTGATCATAAAATAAAGCATCCTTGGCAAGTGGAACAATGACAGAATAACACAGTATCGAGCCTATTTTAATTAAAATAGCCCCTCTTCGGCTGGTGTACTGAACTGTTCTCAATGGTGGCAAGAAACTAATAAGAACTGTGAAGAGTGTGAGTGAAGAGCTTTAAGGTGTCCAATTTAATTAATTCCAAGTATCTGGCCACCACTTTACAAGATCCTGAAGCTTAACTGTTTAGCAAACTTTGATGGTGAGAGCATGGAGTAGATTACATAACCATTCTGTAAAAGTTTTTAACAAAATGTTTGTGTCCTGTCCTGATGCCCACTACTGGCCAGACTCATGAACTTACCCCAGGTACCCTGAATTTGGGTTGATAACTCCTAAATGTCTCTTCCCTAAAGAACTGTTCTCAGACAAATGCCACAAACCTTCACCACTGCCCCAGTGCCCACAGGCCCTGGCCAATGGTTGCCTGGCAAAGGAGGATAAAATATACATTATGGTGCAATTTGTGCTTCATGGTTTTCTTGTGATCCCTATTCTTGCTTACCTTACACGCTTTCTTCTGTGAGGACTATTCCCAATATATCACTGGGAAATAATTTCAACCCAAGACTCTACTTCTGGGAACTCTCACCTAAGCCATAGCATGTTTGTTAGTTTTAAGAGATGCTGAATCATCCAGGTCATAGTATATCATCTTGTTACCTAAGTTTTTGCTGTTAAAAAATTACCTTTATTATTAATACTATGGAAACATTTATCTACATATATACATATGATTAGGTGTGTGTAAAAGTTATGTAATAGTTATGTCTAGGCACGTGGGTATGGGCATGGGTGTGAGTGTGTATAAACATATTTAAATGAAAAGTATCAGGATACAAAATTTGAAACTGTGGAAACAGTTGCTACTCTGGCATATGCATAAATACACAAAGTTATGAAAATAAGTAGGAGTAGTTATACCCAGCTCTGATGCAGTCATTAATCTCTACTTTCTTGATATTTATTATTATCATATTTCCATTCAGCATTTAAAATATAAAGTGAATATTCAATAAAATAATAAAAACATAAAAATGAGGAAGCCAGTCCCTTGGTTTTAGCAGTACCTTATTAAATGAAGTACCCCTGTAACAAGGGTAATAATATATATTAACATGGTTGCTATCATAAGAGGTGGTCGCTTGGGAAACAGAAAGAAGAAACAACAGAGATGTTGAGGAATTTGATTTGGGGGATGTGGATTGATTCTTGCTTGAAAAAAACCTTGCTTTTTGAGTATTTAGCTCCTATTAAACTCTTAGTATAAATAACTTCTTATCCAAATTTTCACTCTGTTTTCCAGATATCAAATAACGACATGGGGAGAGGCCTTCCATTTTGAATTCACTATATACATAGTATAGTCATCAGAATTTCTTTATGTGGTGAGGCCATTATCTCCATCACAGATACCTTCTAAAACCACTGCACATCCCAGGGAGTGAGGAGCCTAACATCCTAGACCCCTATAAAATTTTCTGACAGTATGTACATGTCTTTACCACAGGAGACAGTTTACCTGCTCATTGCCAATACCAATTGCCCAAATCATAGGATTCAATGCCAGAATATGCATGTTTGGTAATAACAATCTTCTACATTGTAATGTATATTTAATACTATATATTAACTGTTTTTATTCTTGTAACAATAAAAGTTATTAGCCTTTCAAAATTGTACATGGCCTCTATGAAGTCCCATATCAGGTACATTGATATCACTTACAGATGACACTAAAATTATCTCCTATGATAATATGAACCAAAGATAATCAGTGTATATTCTATTAAATGAACACATAAAATAAGTATGTCAGAAGTAAACTTGTTCATGATTAAAAAACACTTTTTGACTTTAACTGAAACATTTTTAAATATTATAAGAGCAAAATATAAAGTAAAATCTACCAATATTTTGTGACATTAGCCATATAAAACCAGGGGAGAAAAACTGAGGATTCATCTTTTTTGTCATGTAATAATAAATAGATATAGATAATAGGTAATCATGAATGAATTATCATTCATGTGATAATTAGAAATTTTGTACAATTCATTTTTACTAACATTTTGTAGCTTTTAACACTCCAACATAATTGCTGAAATAGTTTACTGCTCCCCCACCCCCCACAACACTTATGTCTTGTGCATCCACCAATGTGCATTACATGGGCCCCATGACACCCCAGCAGCAGCTATCACCTAAGACAAGCGATCCTATTCTTGCTGTCCATCTCAGTGTTTGACTGCCCTTAATTCTACTGAGTGGAGTCTCAGTGTTGTAACTGACAGTTATGAGAATTTATTTCTTAAAGAGTGCTGAGGGTTTCTGGATTCTATACAGAATCGGTCACAATGGCTTCTATCCACAGTCAGTACCTATCATCTGAGCCCAAGAGCTGTTGTCATGAAGACTCAGTCGAACTACAAGTCTCTCATAAAAACTGTTGTGAGGCTCTCTAAGCTCTCCATGTGGAAGCATCATCCTCACTCTAAGTGACTGAAGAAAATATATACACTAAAATACAAACTCCATCCATTGGAAAATTCAGAAATAATTGGAAAAAGGAAAAATGATATTTTTAATGCGAGCCTGACCTATCAAAATTTAATTGTTACAAGAAAATATATTCATAGGTTGTGTTGTCTTAGGATATGTTAATGACTTCACTAACTTAATTTTACCCTGTGGCAAGTCATAGCATGTCTGTCTAATCACTTTCTTCCTCTATAGGCTCAAGGAGGTGTAGGGACCAAGGGAAAACCTCCCCTTTGTCCTCTGAAAGTCTGCTGAAAATCAACTGAAAAAAAAGGCAGATTAATAGAAGAAAAATCATACAACATTTTATTTTAATGTACATAGCAGGAGAGAATCGCAGAATAACTATTCAATAATCCAGAGCAGAACAGAAGCCTATATACCCTTTTTCATGGGGAAGGGGAGAATGAATGGATCTGGGAGGAGGTGGTGAGAGGCAGACATTTGATGGGAAGAGAAGCACAAGGAACCAAAAGGTTGCCTTATTATACAGACAAAGGCTCCTAGGTAATCTCTTAATATTGCCCTCCGAAAAATAACTGGAAAGTCTGTAGGGGTGTGGTGATGACTCTCAGTCTCTTCTCTTTTCTGGTGGTTGATCTTTGCTAATTAATTGATGAAATCCCTAAGGAGAAGTTCTTAAGACAACTGTAGCCAGGCGCGGTGGCTCAAGCCTGTAATCCCAGCACTTTGGGAGGCTGAGACGGGCGGATCACGAGGTCAGGAGATCGAGACCATCCTGGCTAACATGGTGAAACCCCGTCTCTACTAAAAATACAAAAAAGTAGCTGGGCGAGGTGGCGGGCGCCTGTAGTCCCAGCTACTCCGGAGGCTGAGGCAGGAGAATGGCGTAAACCCGGGAGGCGGAGCTTGCAGTGAGCTGAGATCTGGCCACTGCACTCCAGCCCGGGCGACAGAGCAAGACTCCGTCTCAAAAAAAAAGACAACTGTATTTCTTTTGGAAATAAACTTTCTGGGTCAGATATGAAAATTAAGAAAGTTCTTTCCTGTGCTTGGAGATTGACAGGGGAAAGAAAAGGTTAGCGTGACCTTGATTCTGAGACGGCTACTAAGGCCTCTGAGCATGTCGGCTGATACTGGTATTCTTGCCCAGCCCTATCTTTGCTACCTTCTCATCCTTTCTTATATTCAGTTCCTACAGAAATTGACCTCATTTGTTGAGAAAAGTTTAAATAATTAAACTTAATTAAATAATAAAATGCTTTTGAATAATTAATTTAAACTTTTTTTTTCAAAGGTGACTATTATATTGCAGCATTTTGCTAGGTTCGGGTATTAAAAAATAGAATGATACCATCTATTTTTTAGGGAGTTTATGGTTGACTAGTGAAAATGAGGTGTCAAAATACTTAGAGAACTGCATATTCATTACCATGCTCAGTACAAGCAAAGGACATTATAGATGCAAAATGGAGAGAAATCAAAATTTACAAATGCTTTCTATTGGTGGGACGGTTTGTAATGGGTTTTGAAGAATAAATAGAATTCTAGAAGGAAAATAAACATGAAAACTGATTCCAGGCCTAGATAACATCATGTTCAAAGACACAGGTAGACAAGTGGAGTTGCCCATGCTTTGGGATTCGAGGTAGGAAGGTGGTGAGAAGTTGTAAGGATTTTAGACAAAAAGAAGTAAGTTAAAATTATATGCATGCTAACCAAAGAAACTATCTACCTATAACTATCTATCTATCTATCTATCTATCTATCTATCTATCTATCTACCTATCATCTATCTATTTATTTCTTTATTGAGACAGGATCTTACTCTGTCACCCAGGCTGAAGTGCAGTGGCACAATCACAGCTCACTGCAGCCTCAACCTCCCAGGATTCAGTGATCCCCTGCCTCAGCCTCCTGAGTATCTGGGACCACAGGCGTGCATCACCATACCCAGCTAATTTTTATATTTTTAGCAGAGGCAGGATTTCACCATGTTGCCCAGATTTATCATGAACTCCTAGGCTCAAGTGATCCACCTGCCTTGGCTTCCCAAAGTGCTGGGATTATAGGCATGAGCCACCACACCTGGCCTATTTATTTATTTATTTTCTTTCTTTTTCTTGAAAGCTCCTAGGAACCATAGAACACTTTAAAGAAAGGTATCAACTTATCATATTTTACAAGATAGGATGTTATCTCAAAACTAAAGCAAAAGCTTATAAGGTTTAACACCTCCTGGGCATATAGGCTTTAACCAAAAGTGGGGAATGTCTTCGATGACATAACCAAAATTATAATTTTGTAGAACAGATTTTTAGCATTAAATCTGACTAATTAAATTTATTATTCCTTTTTCAATAATGTTTTAAACTTAGAATAGAGAGAGTAGGTAGATATGTTTTCCAATAATACTTCAATATAACCAGTCAAATCTTTCCTTGAGAGTCATCCCCAGAAGATTAAGTTGCTTCTCAGCTCCTGAAATAAGGAAGTGAGGTGTCAGAGGCTGCTCTCCAGGAGAAGGGTGCTGTCAAGATGCTATCTAGGTTGATACACTGTAGAACCAGGAGGCAGAATAATAAAACTCCAGAAGCACACACTTTACTCTGATCTACTGGGTAACTTAGAAAGTTTTTGGTGTAAAATCATATTTGGATATAAGCTTCATCACTGTTAATAAATCTAATGACCCAGAATTCCAAGTTTGTTTGCAGTAGCACTACCTATAACCTTTCTCTGATAAATCTTCTTGCAAATCAATGTCAACTTACTCTTCTCCAAATCTCTCTGGGGGGTATGTGTGCGCACACATGTGTGACTACCCTGATCAGAATCTTTTAGTGACTTCACAGTAGAGTCTGGTCTCAAAATCTGACCTGGGATGTGGAGCCCTCTACGCTGACTCTATCTTACATTTCCATATCCTTTTCCCATTATTACTCTTAAATATTAAGTCAAATTTCAAGGGACCTTCAAATTACATCTTTAAGAATAAGTCAGAAGGCATAGAATAATATCCATGACAATAAAAGCTTTGTAACGTTCTGGAAGTTAGGAAATTGATCTTTTTTAAATTCTTTGGTGATTTTGTCACATGAGTACCCTTAGAATGTTGTAAACAAGCCAGACCTGTGTATTTGGCTTTGAATAGAACACAGGGACATAACCTGAGTGCATATTAGAAATACCTGGGAATTAAAAAAAAAAAATACTTCTCATGCCTGTAATCCCCACACTTTGGGAGGCCCAGGTGGGAGGATCCTCTGAGGCAAAGAGTTCCTGGGCAACACGGAGAGACCTCATCTCTACAAAAAATATAAAACACTGATGCTTTAGTTCCATCCCCAGAGTCATTAGTGGAGTGAAAATGAGGCATCAGTATTATTTAGCTTAGGTGATTCTATTATACAGAAAAGGTTCAAGACTATTGAAATAGAGCAAAAGACGCTCAATTTATGTGAGTATCTGTGAATACTGTGCCTTATTTCAAAGTTAGTTTCAGTTGGGTCCAAAGATGGGTAGCTCATGAGAAAAAAACTACCTCTTAATTACATCAGAATCAGCATACATTTTAGTTACAGAAACATATTTAATATAACACAGTATGTGCCACTTGATGCATAGTTCAAATTAAGGCAGAGACTGTACTGAAAAATACACAATAAATATCATGGTTACCAACAACCTAGCATTCTTGGAGATAGACAGTGCTGTTTCACTTTATACAAATTATTATTATTTGTTTTTTTGAGACGGTGTCTCGCTCTGTCGCCCAAGCTGGAGTGCAGTGACCGGATCTCGGCTCACAGCAAGCTCCGCCTCCCAGGTTCACACCATTCTCCTGCCTCATACTCCCGAGTAGCTAGGAATACAGTCACTCTTTTTTTTTTTTTTTTTTTTTTTTTTTTGTATTTTTAGTAGAGACGGAGTTTCACCGTGTTAACCAGGATGGTCTCGATTTCCTGACCTCGTGATCTGCCTGCCTTGGCCTCCCACAGTGCTGGGATTATAGGTGTGAGCCACTGAACCCAGCCTATATAAATTGTTATTTATTTAAAATATAGCTTAAAAAATTATCAAGTATCTAGGAATAAATTTAATGAAAATTGTGAAAAGTATTTATACAGAAATATGTTAAACATCACCAAGTGTGGGCTTCATCTCTGGTATTGAAGGGAAAATCACCAGCAGATTCTTCCACACGTACAAATTTAAACTCAGTAGTAAAACAAAACAAAACAAAAACACTGTGTAAATTATCTAGAGAATAAATAATTGCAAGCATATTTGAAGGGAAGTTGAATCTTGTGTTCATAGCATTGGTCTGAGGACAGGCTGAAGCTAAGTATGATGTGGGTTTGCTCCAGTAGAAATATTTCATTTTTCTAGTTGAAAGATCACAGAGCCCGGAGAGGCTAAATTCACAGGAAAGTGAAGGGAATCCCAGAAAAAAAAAAACCTGGTTTATGTGTGTAACCTCTACTTAAAGTCTCTTGCTGATCCCTGAACTATACAATCATAGAAAACTGTGCACACAGCACAATTATAAAGTGAAAAATAAATAAATAAAAACTGAATTAGAATCCAAGATTCCACTCATCTCAAATAAGGCAGAGTTTGCAGTTTCAAGCTAATTGAGTTAATCATCTGCCAAAACAAAAACCAAAGTGTAATCACCCAGCTGAGTTCTTGCTTGCTGCATAGAAAAAAACAATACACTTGAGAGAGTAGGTTCTGCCACAGAGAAATAGTTTAATTATTGTAAGGCAGATGAGTGGGAGAATCAGAGACATTTCTCAAATCTATCTCCTAAGAGCTTGGAGGCAAGGGTTTTTAAAGATAATTTGGTGGGCAAGGAGCTAGAGAATGAGTGCTGCTGATTGGTGGAGGTTGAAATCATAGCATTGTTCAAACTACCTTTACATGCTGAGTCAGCTTCGGGGTAGGTGTCACAGGACTGGTTGAGTCACTTTCTTGGTATGGATCATGGATCTGGATGGATCAGCTGGCCTTTTCAGATGGAAAAGTCTAGAAAATATCTTAAGTTTGACAATTGTGATGTCATCTGTAGGAGCAACTGGGAAAGCTACAAAGCTTGTGGCATCTGGGCTGCATGACTCCTGAGCAGTAAGCACATTAGGGAATAGTGGCTGATTATTGCTGAATTATGCTTAAAGCATAGCAGAATTCAGATTCCTACCATAATTCAAACCTTGTGGCCTTTCTTTAGTTTTACAAAAGGCAATTTTCGTCCCCAAACCAGGAGGAAGTTCATTTTGGGAAGAGGCTATTATCATCTTTAAAGATTTAAAGTTAAACTATAAACTCCTCCCAAGTTAGCTTGGGCTATACTAGGAATAAGCAAGGTCAGTTAACTTGTGGGATTAGAAGCAAGGTGGAGACAATTATGTTAGATTTCTCTCACTGCCATAATCTCTGCAAAGGTGATTTCCAAAGCATTATTTTTAAAAATTCAAGGTTTTCCTGAGACTACACAATATAATATTCACAGTTTACAGAATGTAATTCAAAGGTACTAACAATAAAGAAACAGAAAAATATTATTTATTCTTACAAAGAAAAAGGAAGTTAACACTGAGATAATCGCATATATATTTTTAAATACATAATGAAAATGTTTGAATGAAAATAATTAAAAATTCTCAGAATATTAGGAAAAATGAATATAATAAAGAAAAACAGTAAACTATCAGAAAATGAACATTTTAATTTCTCCATGATTAGGACTTGCTAGGAAACTTTTACTAGGATTTAGGCCATTAGAAAATATTTTTGAATAAAAGTGATGATTTAAATACTGAGAGACCATCCAGGAGTCATATGTTTACATTTCAAGAAAACATCAGGCATGGAACCAAGAAGATATGCCAGAGGCTGGAAACTACAGTAGCTTATCTTATTCACCCCTCCACACACCAAGTGTTTATTTACAATACAAAAGGCAAGAAAACAGGATTCTCCCTTTTCTGGTCTCTAGGAGAAATAAGGGGATTAAGTTTCTCTTCATCTCTCACAGGAAAAGGGGACAACATGTATACAAGTTTATAGATTCATATTTTCCTACCAAAGTATATTCCCATACATGTGGGCCTGTTCATCTGGCTTTTATGACATTTTCCCAGAAGGTGGAGACTGGGTAAAGCTAATAATGTGGTTATTGCTGTTAAGTGTTATAAATGACTAAGAACTAGATAGAGTTGGACATAACTGATAGAATTAACCTGTCCATGCTCCAGAAGCCTCAGGTTTACTTTCAGAGTAGTATGAATAATTATAAATATTAAAAGCTTATCATAAACTTGAAGAAAGATAAAAAATTATTCAAACTAAAGAACAAAGAAAAAAATAGATTATTTTACAACAAAGACAAAAAACTGAGAGCACATCACGGGCATCAGGAACATGTGGGAAAATATCAAGGAGTCCCAAAAGGAAAGACAAAAGAGACAGTGAAACAGAGAAAAGGAAATTGATGAAATAATGGACAAAAACTTCCTAGATTGCACAAAAAACAAATTTTCCAATTAATGAAGCTCAGCAAACTCCAAGAGGATAAATATGAAGAAAGCTATGTCTAAGCCACATGACTTAAAACCAAACATGGAATATCTTGAAAGCAGTGATGAAATGCAAAAAAACAGTACCCCAAAATATGGCAGCTTGGCATGCTGAGTATTTTAAGTTAAAGGAAACTGAATAAACCACAAAAGCTGAAAAGTTCTCTTTGACTTTCTCCTACCCTCTCTCTCTTAAATACCTGCATGTGACAGATGTCCTTTCCTATATCTGCAAGGAAGGAATGTTCCACAGGCCAAGAAGAATCTGAACACATAGGCTTTGCTAAGTGTTTCACAGTTTATTACCATTAAATTATACCCTTTTGTCTCAATCACACTTTTGCATGACTGTTCATAAAAACACATAGTTTTCTCATGGGTTTTGAGTCTTTATTTTTAAAAATTAATTTTTAATGTTTTTTATGTAGAGATGGAGGACTCACTATGTTGCATAGGCTGGTCTTGAACTCCTGGCCTCAAGTAAATCTCTGACCTCAGCCTCCCAAAACAGTGGGATTATAGCTGTAAGTCACCATGCCCAGCCTTGGGTCTTCATTTTGGAAGACTCTGTACCATGTAAAATTTTGGTTATATAAATTTGTTCTGCTTTTTTGTTTTTTGGTTAACATGGTTTGTTGCTGTTTGTTATATGGGTTTAAGCTCTGAATCTTGTAATGGGTGAGGAAAAGATAGTACTTTTCCCCTGCTACAGTAGCAAAGGAAAAATAATACATTAAACACAGGGGTACATTATATCAGAAACAATTGATGCCAGAGGGAGTGGGACAGCATCTTTGTGGTGATAAAAAAAGGGAAATTACCAAACAAGAACTTTATATTTGGTAAAAATATGCCTGCAAAATGAAAGTAAAGATTCTTTCATATAAAAGAAAGCTAAAATAATTCATTACCAATTGACTCGCCACTACAATAAATGTTAAAGAAGTTCTTCAGGCTAAAAAACTTAGTGCAAAAGGGAAATGTGTATCTTTAGGTAGAAATGTAGAACATTGCAAATGTTTTATATACAGGTAGATATAAAATATTTTTTCTCTTAAATTCCTTATATAGGATTATAAATAGGAAAATGTGACACCTTAAGGTGTCTGTGTTATATGTAGATACAATAAATATGACATAGTTACAGTAAAAATAATGGCAGATGGGAAATAAATGGATATATGGCTGCAGATTTCTACTTTTTTTCTGTAAAGTGGTACAATACTAACTATAAATACACTGTGAAGAGCTAAGGTTGCATATTGTACACTCAGAGCAAACAATAAGATTAAACAAAGAAATAGAGGTAGATAGAAAGAAATTAATTGCCAGATAATAAAAAACAAAGTGATAAAGAGAAAATGGATACAAAAGAAGAGAAAGGACAAAAGGAGAAGTTATAAAATAACATACCAAAATTCAACTGTGCCAACAATTACATTAAGTATTAATGGTCTAAACACTCCAAACAGAAGGCAGAGGTGATTGGAACAGCAAGACCCAAATGGAATGCTCTCTGTGAGAAATGCACCTTACATATACACAGATGGACATGGATAAATGTAAATTGATTAAAAAAAACATATTTCATGCAAACAGCAAGTCTAGTAATACAAAATGGATATGTTAATGTCAGATAAAATAGATTTTAAGACTAATACTATTTTAGAGATAAAGAGCAAAAATTATCATGATAAAGCAGTAGTGGAAATGGAAAATAAGACAGATATTTTATCTATCCATTAGGGGACTATATAAATCATAAATTTGTATTTGTCCTATGACATAGCCACAAAACACATGAAGAAAAATGGACAGAATTAGAAAAATAGATAATTATATAATCATAGTAATCATGTTTTTAGGCCAGGTATGGTGGCTCATGCCTATAATCTCAGTGCTTTGGGAGGCTGAGGTGAGAGAATCCCTTGAGTCTAGGAGTTCGAGACCATCCTTGGCAACATAGACACCATCTCTACCAAAATATACTTAGCTGGGCATGACATATCATGCCCAACTAATTATTAATGTCATCCCAGTTACTTGGGAAGCTGAAGTGGAAGGATTACTGGAGTCCAGGAGGTTGAGGCTACAGTGAGCTATGACTGCACCACTGCACTCCAGTCTAGGTAACAGAGGAAGACCCTGTTTCCAAAACAAAACAAAACAAAACAAAAACAAAACAACAACTATCCTTATAACATTTCTACAAATGATAACAGTAGACATAAAGCAATTGATAGAACTAATTGAAGTAAAGAACTAGACAGAACTAGTTAGCACAGATAACTAGAACACTGTCAGTTACCTTGATCTAATTGATAGTTAGAAAGCACTATGCCAACAATTAGAACCAACACTTTATTTTTCATGAAAATCATTCACCAAGACAGCATCAGCCAAAATAATAAGAATAATGATAAAAGCCTCATTAAACCTAAAACAATTAAAATAATAAAGAACATATTCCCAAATATAACAAAAATATACTTGAAATCAATAACACTAAGACATGTAAGAAACATAAAATATATGTAAATTAAACACATTTCTAAATAATTCATTATCAAACAAATGGAAAATATTTTATGTGAACAAACATAAAAATATAACCTATAAAAATCTATACAGTATAGTTAAAAGAGTGGTTAGAGAGAAACTATATATTTGAATACCTGTTAGAAAGGATAATACACTTAGATACAATGAGCTAAGATTTTATCTTAAGAAGCTGAAGAAAAGAGGAACATGATTAATGTAAAGTAAAAGAAAGGAAATAATAAAGAGGAATAATGGAGAAATTTTTTTAAAAAGTAGAAAAAAATAGCAAAGCCAAGAAACTGTTTTATAATTGAGCAGCACAAAAATCTCCTACCTAGAACAATAAAGGGGAAAACAGAAATTATCAATATCAAGAGTGATATTACAATTTGCATTATGTACCTAAAAATACCATTTTTCAATACAAGCTTCTCTCCCACTGTGTACTTGGGTGAATATTTTAAAGCTGAAACTAAATGTGTCTCCCAAGCTCCCTGGTGCCCTTCACGTCCCTTTTACTCATTTTCATTTTGATTCAAATACCAAGTGATATATAAAAGTTGTCAATAGGTGTATTGTAGTCATGGTTTCTTTTGGTCTTGAGCAGTCATATAAAATTAATGTGATGTCTCTCTTAAGTGACCAAATTGCTCTAAGTAAGATGAATTTTCCTGCAAGGATGAAAGCTTGGAATATGGCTTCTGACCAAGTAAGAGGAAATCAGAGACGTTGTATTATGTGGAGAGTCCCACTCCCTCTACAGAAAAAGTAACGGTGATTCTTCATCAGACTTGTTGGTACCTTTCTTAATTTTGCCTCTTTCTGACATAGATATTACATGAGAATTTCCAGAATGGGGCTGAATATTTGCAAAATTACAAAATAATTCTAGATGATTTTGCTGTTTATTCCTATTTACAAACCACTGGCTATTTAAGATCAAAATGAGGAAGATTAAGATAATTATGGAAAACTATATAGACAGAAAAGCAAAAGAAATAATTTACTAACGTCTAACACAAATTTGCAATTGCAATCCCTTTTACATAGATACATAAGCTATGAGCAGAAGGTTATAGCTGAAAATAGTTGGTTATCACATGGATTAAATACAAATATTTTAGAGGAACCTAAACTTAGTGTTTAATAATAAAAGTTTTAAGAAATATTAATTTGTTAGTTGATGACGTTTAAAAAGCCAAGCATGTGACTCCTACAAATGTTTATTAGCTGCTTCTTGAAAAAACTAAAGGGCAAAAGCACCTGCCTTATAAATGGAAAAGATTCTATAAACAGGAAATGTTTCTGTGGAATGGAGGGGTGGATAGGTTGAGGGAATATACAGAGAGGCAAAGAAAAACAAATATCTCTCAATTTAATTATGATGTATATTTTTAAAAACAACATGGCCGGGCGCAGTGGCTCACGCCTGTAATCACAACATTTGGGGAGGCCAAGGTGGGTGGATCACGTGGTCAGCAGATCCAGACCATCCTGGCTAACACGGTGAAACCCCGTTTCTACTAAAAATACATAAAATTAGCCGGGTGTGGTGGCGCACGCCTGTAATCCCAGCTCCTCGGGAGGCTGAGGCAAGAGAATCGCTTGAAACTGGGAGGCGGAAATTGCAGTGAGCCGAGATCGCACCACTGCACTCCGGCCTAGGGGACAGAGCAAGCGAGACTCTGTCTCAAAATAAAACAAAACACTAGAATATCTAGAAGGATGAAAACAATAAATATGACAGAAATTTAGTTGCAGTAAACTCAAAAACAATTTCTAGACTCTTCTAAGATTCAGTACACGAAGTGGAGTTCTGGGAAAGTAGGAAGCTAAATATACAAGCAAGTGCTGCTTAAGATCTTCCTATGGAAATGTGGAGCATGAATAAATGAAGATAACTCTCAGGACCTATATGTATCTAGTTAATGCATGCTTGATGTGTTTTATGGTATTTACCATTAATTAGACTTTCTGTTATAAAGATATGGAAAATGAACTCATCTAATTGTTTAGTGAGATATTTCTCCAGTGGCAGGAAATCAAAACAAATTACCCAAGCAGGGAGAAGGGTTATTGAAAATACGAGTAGACTATAAAATTATACACAGTGGGCCGGTTATAATCATCCTATTGATATTTCCTCAGACTATAACCCTCAAAGCCAATACCTAAAGAGAGTTCAGGTTTATGCATATAACCCAATATATTCATTTCCCAAGCTATCCCATGCTTTGCTCAATGGAACTAAATTGTCAAAAAATAATTTATGACTTCTACAAGGCTTGTCTTCCATATATCATGCCAGATTCCTAGTAAGTTGTCTGCCTAAATAAATATGTGCTCTTGAAGGACGTGTTCTAATGATTTGAGTTACACGTGTTGATGCCCCTCACAGCTATTGCCACATTGTATGTATGGTAAGTCTCTGGTACAATAGATTTTCTTTTGCATTTGAGCTTAAATTATTGATATTAACTAATAAAACTCTGTTGGGTAGGAATCTGATGCATGTTTGGCTTCAGTCAAAAATGTATTTGTCCTGGCATGAGGTAATGAAAAGGCTGTTCACCTTAGAAAAGCTACACATATTTTCTAATTCTGGTAAATACTTTTTATGCACATAAGAAATTACTTAAAATTTTACCTTATGGCTTAAAAATGTTATAGTGAACATTCAATGAAATATTTGTTATTTGCTTGATTTTCAAGAGAAAGACAAATGGTAACTTAAGGGAGCTTCTGCCATTTGTCAGCAAGAGGATGGCAATTAATACAATGACAAAGCCATATAGAGTCTGGCAGAAATCATGCAAATGCACTGCTACTTATTGATAGTTAATTTATAAAGTAGTTTGTCTTCCAGTTTCTAATGAACATTGGCTATCTTTGACCGCTTGTCATCTATTCCCACTTCACCTTCATATTACTAATTTGCATCTCTTTTAGGAATGTGTGCCTCTGTCATTAAGACCACATGCCATGCCCAGTCCACCTTCTGAGGAGGATGGTAATTGGCATGAGAAGACATGCTGGCGGGGGCGGTGTGGCTCATGTCTGTAATTGCAGCACTTTTGGAGGCCAGGGTGGATGGCCTTCTGTCTGAGGTCAGGAGTTTGAGACCAACCTGGCCAACCTGGTAAAATGCTGTCTCTACTAAAAATACAAAAATTAGCCAGGCATGGTGTTGGGTGCCTGTGATCCCAGCTACTCAGAAGGCTGAGGCAGGAGAATTGCTTGAACCAGGGAGGCCAAGGTTGCAATGAGCCAAGATCATGCCACTGCACTCCAGCCTGGGTGACAGAGTGAGACTCTGTCTCAAAAAAAAAAAAAAAAAGGAAAAAAGAAAAGAAAGAAAAGAAAAGAGCCACTTGATTGCTGTTCAGCCCATCTGACCCAGTGACAGGACTTTCATAAATGTTTGGCATAATCTTATAAAAAGAATTACTCGCTTGTTATTCAGAAAGGACTACTAGGAAGAAGCAGGTATGTAAGCCTGTAACTCCCAGAAGTTGTTGGCAGATACCTCACAAGGTGATCCAGCCAGATTTCTGGTAAAGCAAATAGCATGAAAATCAGAGAAGGACCTGGAAAAGGGCAGGGCAGGAGGGTGAAGGAAGAGGTGAGAGAGTGGGGAGAATGAGGGGGCAAGAGAGGAGTGGAGGCATCTTGAGCCTTGCATCAACTCCACATCAAATCTTAAAGTAATTCCTACAACTGGAAGTTTTCATTACACAAGTCAATAAAATTGCCACAGCCAGTTTGAGAAAGTCTTCTGCTACAAATATCCAACAGATTGCTCACTCATTATAGACCATTAACTCTGCTAATGGTGTATTTTGTTTTGTCTTCATTAAATTTTGTTTTTGTAGTGGCAGGAAGAGGTGGAATAGAAGCATTTTTCAAAAGTGGTCCACAGGCAGCAAAAGTTTCAAAATCACAAGCATATAGTACAGTCTACACCCACTCGAGCCAGTACCAAGTAAGACTTCAATTCTCCTATGCCCAGAATTATGGTCTTGCAAGCCTGGGCATCAGGTAGGCTCATTAATTTTTATGACTTTTTTCTTTTACCCTAGTCTCACATAACCACTGGCTTAGGTGATTGCTTTTAGGCAGAGAAACCTGATTTGCAATCCATGATCCCAGCAGGGAAAGCAAAAGTTCACTCTCTGGTTAGTTAAGTTCTTAGAGAACAAGACAGGCATTTTTATTAAATCATGGGAGGGCCTGAGTAGGATATACTCACTTTACCCCAACTCCCAACCTGAAGCTGAGCTGACAGGATAAAATAGTCTTTATTAGTTCAGCTATTGCATTGCTTACACAGTGATCTAATGCCCATGCATATTTGCTATAAAGCCTTCTTAGTACCAGAGAGGGATTTTAATTAGACAAACTGTAATCTCTTTCCATTTATTAATTCTTTCCCTTAGGCTTGCCGTGTAAAAAATGTGTGAATAATTAAAACCTGAGAAAAATAACACTCCTTCCTAAAGTGCTGCTTTAAGAAAAATATTGACTTCTCCCTCCTTGCCCCCAAGAAAATGGAAAAGATACACATGTATCTCATGAATACTGACAGAGTAACTGTAGCTAAGGAGAGTTATGAAAGGATGGAAGAAAAATTGCAATTTAGGGATAAATCCAGAAGTTCCACAGTTACTGTTGAGGAAGTACAACCTAGGCATATTAACATACTGGTTAAGAGTGTATGATTTGGGAATAAGTTTTCCAAATTTTCACCCCGATGTGCTACTTACTAGCTGTGTGAACCACCTAAGCTCCATTTTCTCAAATGTGAAGCAGAGATGATATTACCTCTATAAAAGAGGCAGTTATAATGATCACATCATTATAATTATTACATCATTATAATTATCATCATCATATTTTGAGAATTTTATCTGGCACAGAGTACACAAGGTGGAAATGGTGACTGTTATTAGTGTTACTACTATCTATTCTCTAATATTGATCTTCATATTACTACTTCTCTTTTATTGGAATTTGTCTTACATTTCCTGATATGGATTTTATATATATGAACTCACAGAATCAAAGTGCTTGAGTCCTTGGCTAGGTCTTGTTTAAATTCCTAACTGTTCACAGGGGAAAACCTGGAAAAAAGTTTGAGGATTTGATCTTGAATGAACATACCAGTCCAAAAGAGAAGGTTCATTATGTCCAAGATCATGTGTGATTCCTGTTTACCCAGGGTCATGACCAACATCACTCACACATAGTTCAGTGTTAGTAGTCTTGGTGGAGGAGAGAGAACTGGACTGGGAATTAGACAATTTAGCAAAAAGTCACACACAATCACACATACAAATATGCAAAAATTATGAAGAGTAGTAATTACCTAATAAATAAGACCCTGCCCCATCTCCTTGATAATATCAGAATAGGAAAAAAACTAATAATAAGTAAAAAGCTAAAATTAATTTTTTGGGGTGATAGTAATTTGAATATGTGTCTTTTAGGTTAGGGTCAAACTAAGATAATTGACATTGGCATTTCTTGTAGTCATTCTATTCAATAAAATTTCCTATTCTTATTGAATATAACTTTTGTATTATTATTATGCTTTAAGTTCCAGGGTACATGTGCA
>NW_012112919.1:3099312-3101457 GCF_000951035.1 Colobus angolensis palliatus | reverse complement strand
AAAAGCTTTTCATGTTTTAGACATGAAGTCCTTGCCCATGTCTATGTCCTGAATGGTATTGCCTAGGTTTTCTTCTAGGGTTTTTATGGTTTTAGGTCTACCATTTAAGTCTCTAATCCATCTTGAATTAATTTTTGTATAAGGTGTAAGGAAGAGATAAAACTTACTGCCTCATTGCTGAATTTTTAGTTCAACAATTTTTTAAAAAATTCTAAACCTTATTTTTTAAGGTTTAAAAGCTGATGTTATGTCAGATACTTCTAAAAAAGCAATAATATATTTTGAAATTTGTGATTCAATACTTTATTGAAGACATTAGCCCAAGAGGTAAAAATACGTCCTGGCAATATATTTACGATTTTTAAAAAGTTCATCAAAAGTGACCTGTACATTAGACAGGCAAAGAACTCAAAACACTGTCAATTCAAATAATGTGTAATAATTCATAGTTCATAGGAAAGAGAGACACATAATATGCTATCCATTTCTGCTCCTCAAGAGCACATGGAAAAGAATTTGGAGGAGACACACAGAAAGCAAAGAGTAAAATGGGATTCTGAAGAAAAAAATGTTTAAACCTCTAAGGTAATAAAAAATAATTTTAAAAATATATAAATAGACCTACAGTCAAGCACACAAAATCAAACTTCAATGAGTTAAATGAACCAATAATTTTAGAAAATAAATATTTTGATAAATATTTTCAGTTCCTTTACCAGATATAATTTTTTATAAGTAACTGCAGAGAAATAAATGACTGGAATCTTTAGAGATTTATGTATCATGATGTTCAGCAGGTTTTATCGTTCTTTCTAATGTATTTTTAAAATTGGAAAAGAAAAAGCTTAGAAACAAAGATAAGAGAGAGGGAATGGTGATATATGTCATCTCTGAGTACTTCTAGGTAGCGAAACACAAACAATCTCACTATTCTTATATCAAGTTTATCCCTTTTATGTTATTTCCCTTTTGCTACTCTGCTCACATTGTTTTATGTAGTTTCAGACAGAAAAGGCAATATCATTTTTCCTAGAAGTACTTGCTCCTGCCCCTCCACTCAACCCCTCACCCCAGGACACACGTGAAACCGTATCAATAGTAGCAGTCCTCAACTTCTAAAAGGCATAAAGGCTGACGTTTAAATGGCCTTTGACATTTTAGTATTCAATTAGCCTGCCTTAATCACTGTGTTCTTGATTGCATGATATGCTACAAGCATTCCAGCAAGAAGATTGGAAACAGCCAGAGCCAGATGGGGTTAGGGCTGGAGAAAACTAACTTTGCAACTCAAAATTTTGGTGATGACAATTGGGATAATGGTTCAAATCATCAAGCAAAAATCCCTAGTAGCCAATGCTGTTCCTGTTCCCAGTAGTCACCCTAAGGGTCTGATTAAGGGCCTCCTAAGTGTTTTCCACATGTAAAAGACGTCTCCAAGATCATTTTCTCTGTTCTTGGTGTTAAATCCACTTTTTTTCTTTTACTGAAGAAAGTTTATTATATTACCTTTAAATTAATGGGAATGAAATTAATATAGAGATCTTCAATATATACTGAACTCATAAATAAGGTAATAAAACACTATTGTTCAGTGTTCTGTTGCAAATGACTTAAACCACTTTAGCTATTTTGGTAAAAAGAGATTTATATTTTATGATGGACTGAATTATGGTTTCTACCCTTCACTCTCTGCTTCATCATGGGATTGTGCAGTCTCACCCTGTGGCATGGTACTTACTGCAGTAATTCTCCACTCATGGATGTTGGGCTCACCATGTGACTTTCCTTGGCCAGTGGGATGTTAACAGATATACATAGGGATTGGACTGAATTATGCTTGAGTGAGTAGATTTGGTCTTTCAGTCATCTGCCATTGCCATGTCCAGCTAGGGTGACACACCAGAAAGGATGGGAGTTGCCTTTGCAAGAGCCCAGGGCAAATTAGCAGACCACTGGCTGACACACAGACATGAAAAATAAATGCTCACTGTTGAATGCTATTGAGAATTTTTGTTTAGTTGTTATACAGCATTGTTTTAGCAACAGTTTATTGAAAGTTATAGGGAGTTAGGTACTTACAAATTATTTGAAGGGCCAGAAGACCTGGTTCTAGACAAAACCTCTAAAAATGACTTGACAGGCCAG
>NW_012112919.1:3096594-3097817 GCF_000951035.1 Colobus angolensis palliatus | reverse complement strand
CAGGCATCAAAAACTACTTCAACTGATGTTTTGTGTTCTTTTATGTGATGATCAGTGAGGTACAGCCACAAGAGGAAACACAGGAAAGGCTGAGGAAAACAGAGTTTATTATACTGTCAGGTTTTACAGACCAGAGGCAAGACACACCATGTCAATAGGTGGTAGGGGGAGGGAGAGGATTAGGCCTTGGCCTTTACTGGGATTTTTCCACAAGAAAAGCAAGTCAGGGCAAGTCAGCTTAAGCGGTTTAGTATGACTTGCTTGAATAATTTCAGCGGGCTCTAACCTATAGTAGTAGATTTTAGTTGCATGATACCTGGCCTGGGAGGGCTTAGGCAGAGGGCTATTGCCTCCTGGTGTGTACAGGTCAGATAGAGTAGGCATGACTCTGGATTGGTTTGTTTGTATAGCAAAGGCACATTCCTAGCTAGACCCTTTGTCATTTCTAAGAATTATCAGGAAGGGACAATCTCTCCCCAGCCAGAAAGGAGTTTTAAGGTATCAAAACGTTATAATACATGTAACATTTGAAAATATATATTTACAATACATTTGGTTTAAGCCATTTAACATAAGATGGTAGTATCAGTAGCAGCCAAACTCAGGCAGAGTCCAAGCATGTCTGCTGGATGTATGAGTGCTGACTACTGGATGGGTAAATAGTGATCTACACTATTGACTTGTCCTAATAAAATGTTGTGGCTGATTCAAAAGATTGCAACACTCTCGTACTTATAGAGAGACACCATTATTACAAAATACAAAACTTTTAATTCAGTTGTAGTTTGCTTTAATGTAATTTTACAATGTTCAGGAAAACATACTATGGTAACCCATAACTTCAGTCTGATTATGAAAAAAACAGATAAATTTGACCCATTGGATTGGGTATAAATACCTGATCCCTAATCATCAAAACTCTCAATGTCATTCAAAACAAGAAAATCTGAAGCACAGTTACAGCTAAAAGGAGCCTAGGAAGGCATGAAGACACAAAGTAATTTGGTATCCTGAATGAAATCTTTGAAGAGAAAAAGGACTTTAGATAGTGAAAATTAAGGAAATCTGAGCAAGTCTGAGCTTTAGTGAATAATGATATAGCAATAGCGCTTTGTTAATTGTGACAAATATACTAATGTTGGCAATGGGAAAAACCCGGTGTGGTGTATGTGATAGCTATCCATTCTATCTTCACATTTCTAGAAATATCCTAAAATTAAAAC
>NW_012112919.1:3084185-3095294 GCF_000951035.1 Colobus angolensis palliatus | reverse complement strand
CCCCCTCCCCACAAGGGGCCCCAGTGTGTGACGTTCCCCTTCCTGTGTCCAAGTGATCTCATTGTTCAATTTCCACCTATGAGTAAGAACATGCAGTGTTTGTTTTTCTGTTCTTGTGATAGTTTGCTGAGAATGATGATTTTCAGCTGCATCCATGTCCCTACAAAGGACACAAAATCACCCTTTTTTAATGGCTGCATAGTATTCCATGGTGTATATAGGAATTCTTATATACTGATCTTCAACAAGCGTGGTTAATGGAGTCAGGGCTAGAAAAAGGAAGAGGGTACCATTTTTACCAATTATTATCAGTGTGATGTTAGAATGTTGGTTATACATCTGAGCTTCATGGATTTCATTGTCAACTTGCCTGCCTCACAGAAGTTTTTGTGAGAACAGTAGATAATTATTGTGTCTACTTGAAGTCTGTAAGGTGCCATAGCTGCATGAATTATGTCAATGATCACTATTAGCCTCATTTGGTGAAGGGAAATGTTGCAACCATAAATGGTTCCGAGACTGCAAGACCAACAATAGACAGGCTAGGTTTATTTTTCCTATGGTAACTTATATCAGATGGATGAATTAGATATGAAATTTCCATCAGCTGTTTTTCTCTTGCCTGGGATATCTTTTATTGAATCATGTCATGTTATGAAATTCTATGTATACTAAGGGTTTTAATAATCAAAATGGAAAAAACCACCACAGAAATAAAGGGTTAATAAAAACATTATTGGATCTCTAATTAAATATTACATTAACTAAATTGCATATGCACAATACAGTTAATTTTCTATTGTTGATTTATAAATAATATATAGCAACAATTTTAATTCATACCAGTTCATTACAATTTACTTATATGTAAATTGTCTTTCTACCCTTACCGTCTTAGAGAATGCAAGTCAATTTTACTGTGACATATTCTAATAAGTGACTCTGACACCCCTACTTGCAACTTTCTCTGTCAACATCATTTTACCTTTTTATATATAAATATGATTTCTTTCTGATATATCTTCAACCTATGGCTATATCAAGAGTTATGCAACTTCTTACACATTAAATATTTAGTTTGTTTTCTATTTTTATGTGCTACAAACAAAACCTGAACAAATACTCATATAGAGCATTAATTCATTATATATTTCTGATTAACTGAACACTAAAATTATTTATATCAGAATTACTGGTCACTTTCACCTCTTGTAAATGTATTTACACACATTTCCAAATTGCATCTTTCTTTGAATCCTTGTAGTAATATAGTCTCCCAAACAGAAAATGACAATGCTTATTGCTATCTCTTATTCTTATATAGATAATTATTTTAAAAAATTAGCTAAATTGACAAAGATAGAATGTCATTTTCAAAATTTGCATTCATTTTATTTATTAACGAAGGTAAATTTTTATCTTTATCGTGACTTTGGCTACTTGCCTTCTTCCCTTAATCTTCCTTTTTATCCATTTTCTTTCTTAAAAAATTAAATTTTCTTTTTATATTGTCTCTGAATTGACTTGTGCTGAAGAAACTTGACTTTTGCTGAAGAAAGTTTACCAGATTTTTCATGAGGGATCAGTATCTCAGCTGCTATGCAAGGAACTTCTATAACTGAATAGCGAAAACAAAAACAAACTAACAACAACCTACCAGTAACCTGATTTCAAAATGGGCAAATCATTTAAGTAGACAGTTATCTTAAAGACATAAATATGGCCAACAGTTGTATAAAAAGATACACACAATATCACTAATCATTGGAGAAATATAAATCAAAACCTCAATAAAATATCACCTCACACAAGTTAGAATAATTATTATATATATTTAAAAAAAAGGTAGCAAGTGTTGGTAAGGATGTGGGGAAATTGGAACCTTTGGCACGTATCAGGAATGTAAAATGATATAACCTTTATGGAAAACAGTATAGTGGTTCCTCAAAAAATTAGAGATATGATCCAGCAATACTCTTTCTAGATATTTATCCAAAAGAGCTGAAATCAGCATCTCAAGGAGGTATGTGCACTGTCATGTTCATTGCAGAATTATTCAAAATAACCAGGATGTGGAAACAACCTAAATGTCTATCAACAGGTGAATGGAGAAAGCTTGGTATATATACAAAATTGAATACAATTCAGCCTTGAAAAAGAAGGAAATTCTGCCATATGAGACAAGATGATTGAATCTGTAGGACATTAAGCCAGTCATAGAAGTACAAATACTGAATAATTTGACTTACACTAGATATCTAAAACAGTCAAACTCATGGAAGCAGATAGTAGAATAGTGCTTATCATGGCCTGGAGGGATAGAGAAATGAGGAACTTCTGTTTAACAGGCACAGTTTTAGGTATGCAAGATGAGTAAATTCTAGAGATTTGATGTACAAGATTGTGGCCACAGTTAACAATACTATGTTGTACACTTAAACATTTGTTAAGAAAGTAGATATTGTGTTAAATGCTCTTACCAAAATAAAAATTTTAAAAGTAAATTTAATTTTTAAAAAGGTTATAAAAATACGGAAAAATAAATATATTTTATTGAAGATAATTTACAGTCAAACTTTTCACAAACATGTATTTTAATTTATAATTTTTTAAGCATTTTTTCCCATTATGTTGATATAAGATTTTTTTTTTATGTCACAATAGTCTCATTTTTATTTAGTTTGTTGTTTCCTTACTAATTTATAGTGGTATTACCTTATATTTGCTTCTTGTATTTTACTTTGATTTTTTTAACTCTTTAATTTACTTGGAATTTATGTTGTTCCATGCTGTGATATAAAAATTTAAGTTTGTGTGTACCTAATTACCTGTGTGTCTTGTATTTAGGCTTTTTTTGTTTGTTTTTGTACAAGCAACACAGTGACACAAACATACAGTAGCTCTAAAGCATTTTACTATCTGCTGAGCAAATCCTCATCACAATTCTTTTTTAGCATTTTCATAGGTTTGTGTGCCTTTACCTAAAAATTAACTCACTACTCTCTCTAAAGAATCACATAGAGATTTTTATTGGTATCTCATTGAAATATTACCTTTTGTAGAAGTCAGATATCTAGGCAATCCACCTGAGTATAATATATCTCTCCTTTTTCATGAGCTTTTTAGTCCTTCCTTAAAAAATATTTCGTATATTGCGTTACTAGTAGTGATCTCAATATCTGTGTGTAGTTGTTCTTAAGAAGGAAATTAGAAACCTACAGCCTATCCTACTATGACTACTATTATACAGTATTGCTAATGGTCACATATAGAAACTCCCATTATTTAAGAAATAATGCTCTAAAAGAAGCATTTTCTATGAAAAGAAAATAAATAACAATCATGTGTATTAATGCTCTCCACTGAGCAGGCCGGTTGTCCACCTGTTTTATTTACTCTGTATTGCTTTAACCTAAGCGTAGATCAAATCTTCTATACGTGAGTTTAAAAACTGTGTGTATGAATTCATGTTAACAACATTTGTTTTTGTAACAATACTTCATGTTAATTATTCAATCTCAAATTCAGATTGGGGGAGGTGGGGAAATTCCATTAATCCCAATTCGGATGAGAAAATCGAAGCCAAGCAAGGATAAGTAAGAAGAATTAGGTTGCACTTTCAACAGGAAGCAAAGCTGGGATTGGACACCAGGTATGCAGAACGTTGTTGCATTCTATCACACACAATACAAGTCACCTTTCATCTAACACAAGATACAATATTTCAATTTTTTTTATGTTTCAGTTGCCTATAATTAATCATAAAAGAACTGTCATATCAAGATTTGCCACTGTTATACACATATTTTTAAAGTTGTTTTGAGATACTTGTTTCATGCTTAGATTACATTCAAATATTTAAGGCTGTATACATATGAGGTAGCCTCAGTGAGAGAATAGTTCTGATAAACCTAAAAAACACTTTCTATAAACATTTGTTCAATAGTTTCATAACAACATTAATGAAAAAGAAAATAAAAGATTTCTTGGGTTTTAAAATTTAATTTGGGAACCGAGTATTTCTTTAACATTTTTCGAACTGCAGTCTTATGACAGTTAAGTTAGAAAGTTAAAGAAAGCAGGCCAGGTACATTGGCTCACTCCTGTAATCCCAGTACTTTGAGAGGCCAAGGAAAGAGGATACTTTGAGATCAGCAGTTTGAGACCAGCCTGGGCAACATGGTGAGACCATGTCTCTACAAAAAAATGTAGAAATTAGCCAGGCTTGGTGGCATGCACCAGTAGTCCCAGTTACTTTGAAGGCTGAGGTAGGAGGCTTGCTTGACCCCAGGAGGGCTAGGGTTCAGTAAGCCAAGATAGCACCACTATATTCCAGCCTGGGTGACAAAGTGAGACCCTGTTTTTGAAATAAAAGGAATACAAAAGTTTCTTTAGAAGTCTTTAGCTGGGTGCAGTGGTGCATACCTGTAATCCCAGCCTCTTGGGATGCTGAGGTGGGAGGATTCTTGGATTCCAGGGGTTCAAGACCAGGCTGGGAAAAATAGCAAGACCCTATCTCTAGAAAATAAATAAGTACATAAATAAAATGACAAGTTCACATCTAGACAGCCATATTAAAAATAGAATTTGAGACATTGTAGCTCAAGACGATAAATATCCAAGTGCTCTATTTGATAGCTGAGAAAGTATAAGAGTTACATAGCGATAAGGCTTAGATTTGAATATAAGCCTGTTCACCAGAGCTTATATTCTCAACTATGCGCTTTCTGTAAATAAAATATAAAAGACAATCAGAAATAAATACAAATTAGGCTAAATCAAAAACAATGGCAAAATAAAACAATAGAGATATTACATTCGTAAATTTATTTTTAATTTAAAAAATAATTTCAACTTTTAGATTCAGCAGGTACATGTACAAGTTTGTTACATGGGCATATTGTGTGATGCTGAGGTTTAGGGTATGAATGCTTCTCACCCAGGTAGTAAGCATAGTACCCAATAGGTAGTTTTTCAGTACTTTTCTCCCTCCCTGTTTTCCCCCATTTAGTTAGTAGTCCTCATTGTCTATTGTTCTCATCTTTATGTTCATGTGTAACCAGTGCTTAGCTCCCATTTATAAGTGAGAACATGCAATATTAAGTTTTCTGTTCCTGTGTTAGCTTACATTGGATAATGGCAAAGGACATGATTTCGTTTTTATGGTTACATAGTATTCCATGGTGGACATATACTACATTTTCTTTATCTAGTCTACCATTGATGGGCACCTAGGTGGGTTCCATGTCTTTGCCATTGCTAATAGTGCTGTGATGAACATATGAGTGCATGTGTCTTTTTGGTAGAATAATTTATTTTGGGAGGTGGTATATACCAATAATGGGATTGCTGGGTCAAATGGTAGTTCTGTTTTAAGTACTTTAAGAAATCTTCAAACTCCTTTCCACAGTAGCTGGACTAATTTACATTCCTGCCAACAGTGTATAAGCATCTCCCTTTCTCTGAAACCTCTCCACCTCTATTGATTTTTTGACATTTTAATGATAGTCATTCTGACTGATGTGAGATGGTTTCTTATTGTGGTTTTGATTTGCATTTCTCTGATAATTAGTGATGTTGAGCATTTTTAATATATTTTTGGCCATTTGAATGTCTTCTTTTGAGAAAAGTCTGTTCATATATTTTGTCCACTTCTTAATCGGGTTGGTTTTTGCTTATTTAATAGTGTAAGTTCATTGTAGATTCTAGATCTTAGACCTCTGTCAGATGCATAATGTTTGAATATTTTCTCTCATTCTCTAGGTTGTCTGGTTATTCTTTTGATAGTCTCTTTTGCTAAGCAGAAGTTCTTTAGTTTAATTAGGTCCCACTTGTCAACTTTTGTTTTTGTTGTAATTGCTTTTGAGGACTTGGTCATAACTTCTTTCCTACGGCTGATGTCCAGAATGGCATTTCCTAGGTTTTTTTAAAATAGGATTCTTATTGTTTGAAGTATCACATTTAAATCTTCAATCCATCCGGAGTTAATTTCTCTATATAGTGAAAGGTGGATGTCCAGTTTCATTCCTCTGCACGTGGCTATCACAGAAAACCCCACTCCCAATATTCAACTTGGGTTCTTTTCTATTTCCCTAAGTGCCAGCTGGTCTGAGAAATAAAGGGAAAGAGTAAAACAGAGAGAAATTTTAAAGCTGGGTGGCTGGGGGAGACATCACATGTTGGCAGGTTCCATGATCCTCCCTGAGCCATAAAACCAGCAAGTTTTTATTAACGATTTTCAAAAGGGGAGGGAGTGTACGAATAGGTTGTGGGTCACAGAGATCACATGCTTCACAAAGTAATAAAATATCCCAAAGCAAATGGAGGCAGGGCAAGATCACAGGACCATGGGATGGGGCAAAATTAAAATTGCTAATGAAGTTTTGGCACACATTGTGATTGATAACCTCTTATCAGGAGACAGGGTTTGAGAGCAGACAACCTGTCTGACCAAAATGTATTAGGTGGGAATTTCTTCATCCTAATAAGCCTAGGAGTGCTACAGGAGACCAGGGCTTATTTCATCCCTTCGGCTTTGACCATAAAAGACAGCTGCCCCCAAGGGGGCCATTCAGAGGCCTACCCTCATGGGCCATTCTCTTTCTCAGGGATGTTCCTTGCTGAGAAAAATAATTCAGAGGTATTTCGCCTATTTGCTTTTGAAAGAAGAGAAATATGGCTCTTTTCCACCTGGCTCACAGGCAGTCAGACTTTAAGGTTATCTCCCTTGTTCCCTGAACATTGCTGTTACCCTGATCTTTTTTCAAGGTACCCAGATTTCATATTGTTCAAACACACACGATCTACAAACAATCTGTGCAGTTAACACAATCATCACAGGGTCCTGAGGCAACATACATCCTCCTCAGCTTACAAAGATGATGGGATTAAGAGATGAAAGTAAAGACAGGCATAGGAAATCAGAAGGGTATTGATTGGGGAAGTGATAAGTGTCCATGAAATCTTCACAATTCATTTTCAGAGATTGCAGTAAAGACAGGCATAAGAAATTATAAAAGTATTAATTTGGGGAACTAATAAATGTCCATGAAATCTTCACAATTTATGTTCTTCTGCCACAGCTTCAGCTGGTCCCTCCATTCAGGGTCCCTGACTTTCCACAACACGTGGCCAGCCATCTATCCTAGCACCATTCATTGAAAAGGGAGTTCTTTCCCCATTGCTTATTTTCTTGTCAACTCTTTTGAAGATCAGATAACTGTAGATATGAATATTTATTTCTGGGTTCTCTATTATTTTCCATTGGTCTGTTTCTGTACCAGAACCATGCTCTTTTGGCACTGTAGCTTTTTAATATAGTTTGAAATCAGATAATGTGATGCCTTCAGCTTAATTGTTTTGTTTAGGATTGCTTTGGCTATTTGGACTCTTCATTGGTTCCATATGAATTTTAGAATTGTTCTTTTCTAATACTTTGAAAAATGATATTGGTAATTTGATAGTAATAGCATTGAATCTGCAGATTGCTCTGTGCAGCATAGCCATTTCCATGACATTGATTCTTTCCACCTATGAGGATGGAATATTTTTCTACTTGTTTATGTCAAATGAAGAAATGTAAGACTTCAATTTTGCATCAAGGTAATGGATAAAAGTTTCATGGAGGTAATGGAAATTAATTAGGGTTGTAACATTTCTGAATTCTTAATTTTAAACTTTCTAATGTCTGACAACAACCAATTATCTGAAATTGGTTGATCACAACCAAAAACCTGAAAGTTTGCTCACTTGGTCACTCCTTCTGAAATTGCTCTCTGACTACATCAGGTTTTCTCCTAATTTATGTTTGGGTTTTTCTCATCTTCCTGTTTAGAATATGCCATCCAAAATGGTCACAAGGAGAAGCACCAAGCTTCTGTCATTGTTTAGGAGCATGTGCAGAAACTTTTGAAACATTCTTCATTAATAAATACTAAGCTTGATTGGGTTTTATAACATTAAAATATAAACATTTTTGGACACAGAAATTTTTTTTTCAAATTTGACTTTTTTGTAGAATTATATGCATGGTATAGGTGTACCTTAGAGATAATTGCAGGTTTGATTCCAGACCACCATAATAAAAGTTCATATCACAGTATTGTGTTACTCAGTTGTTTTGGTTTCTCAGTGCATATAAAAGTTATGTTTACAATATCTGTTAGTCTCTTAAGTGTGTACTATTATGTCTAAAAGACAATGTACATACCTTAATTAAAATGTTAGATGAAAATGCTAACAATCATCTGAGCCTTCATCAAGTCATGATCTTTTCTTAAAATTATTTTACTTAAAAAATATTTTAGATACAGGTGTCACTATGTTGTCCCTGGAGTGCAGTGGTTTTTCACAGAAACAATCCCACTACCGATCAGCATGGGAGTTTTGACCTGCTCTGTTTATTTCCTGAGCTATTTAATCTCTCCTTAGTCAACCTGGTAGTCCTCCACTCCCAGAATGTCACTATACTGATGCTGAAATTAGTGCAGACACCTGATTGGAATAGTGTACAACAGCACAGAACTCCTGGGCTTAATTGATCTTCCTGCCTCAGCCTCCTGAGTAGCTGGGACTACAGGCATGTGATACCGCACCTGGTGAGTCTTAATCTCTTTGCTTGTGGACAGTCCTTCCTTGATATTTTTGGCTGTTGACTGATCAGAATGGTGGTTGCTAAACATATGAATGGCTGTGGAAATTTATTGAAATAAGACAAGAATAAAGTTCAAACACCTATTAAATTACAGAGCTGGGATTCAAAGCTAGGTTTGTAACATCTCAAAGCTCTATAGTTGGCCAATATCCTCTACTTTAAACTCACAGAGAGAAATTGGCAAAAGGAAAATTTAAATATCATCTCATAACAATTTTATTCCTTGATAGATCATATATGAAAAAACCAACGAACCAAGAAATAAACAAGAAAAGAAAATGGAGAATCTAAGCAATATAATGGATAAGGACCTATTGGTCACTCCACCTTTTTTCTATAGATAGCATGTCTCTGTTTAATAATACCATGGTTTCTAATATTAGGGAAGTAACTCTAGGTTCGTGATCTTATGTATTTGTTTGAAGTGTAATTGATCCCTAGTTTTTCACAAGCTGACTCCAGATATTTGTGTTATATTTCTCATTTGCCTAAATTGTCATCCTAATTTTCTTGAACATTGCTGTCTTGCAAATAACTGATTCTCAGTTATAAATTATCTTGGGTCTAGTGACTGAAGCCATATCACTTAGCAATGCAAGAGAGAGATTTTAATAAAATTTTGAGTGTAATAAGGTATAGAAATTTTCATTTCTTTTAATCTGCTTTGCCTAACATGAGGTTTCTCATTCTCCAAATAGCATTCCTCTGAACTTCTAATTAGCATGACTGATATGAGGGTAGTGAGTATGGCTTTGAAATCACACAGAATCACAACTGTTTAATTTTCTCTAACACCTCTTCTATTATGACTCATATATATTTGATTTCACTTTTTCTTTGAGTAATTCTCTTTTCGCAGTTATTTTCCAAGTTGCTACCACTTAGTGTAAATTAACATTTCTCACCCATTAATTATTCTGCCATTTTGTTTCACTAAACACTTCTCTTAAGAAAAAAATAAAACGATACGTATCTAAGTGGTGGAAGCAGCCATTATTACATTAGTACAGTACTAGACTATGTAAAGCAGATTCAGAATTCAAGAAAAATCTTGGGCTTCCATTACCTCTCTGTGAGGAGCCAGCAATGTATTGAAATGGGTTGTAAAGCTCAGAGCTAACATTGAAGCCTAAAAAATCCATACCTATCTGAAAAATCAAATTGAACACCTGTGTTCTCTACATAAAGACAATGTGAGTGGTTTTGTTCAGGAGATACTAAACCATCTCTAAAGAAACTGGTTAGTCCAAAGCCGACTTTATATAATTATAGCATGGAAAGTCTGAGCATCTGGATCCAAACAAGAGAGGGAAGCCACACAGTAATTTGAACTGAAGAAATTTAATATAAAAAACAATTAATTACAACAGGGTATTGGAGTCATGAGAGATTGACCAGTAATAAGTACAGAGAACTTAAAAAAATACAGGAACATCAGATACAAGGATCAAACAATATAGGGATTATTTCCCTGTATTTCAGGGAAATGAAAATACAGGAAATTAACTCAGCCCTTCAAAGCTGAGATCTAGATCTTGTTGCAGGATAAATAACCGTAGCCTACAAATGACATAGAAGTCTCTGAATACTGCACCAGTGAAACTCCAAAAGCCACCCGCCTGGATATGTAGCAAGTTGTTTATGATGTCTCACTGGAGGCATTTTACTATAAGTTTTCCCAAGGAATGGTGTCTCCAGTAGCCAGTAACATGGCTACTGATTACTATGCACAGCAGGAATTCAATGAGTGAGAACCAAAGCCAGAAAGCAAAACCCTTTCATCCTGCAAATTCTTCCCATCACCATCTATTGGCAAAGCTCAGAATTTTGCCATCTGGCAAAGGAAAAATATTTAAAGGGCCCAGATCCACTTTCAAAAAGCAGGAAATACATATGACTTAGGAGCAACAGAGACAACAAATCGAAAACATAGAAATAATGTATGTGTTAAACTTAGCTTGTTATTGAGATAACAAGATGTCTTGGTGCATTTATTAGGCTTTCTTAACTGAAATAGCTTTATCTAGAACTCAAGAATTTTTTCAATTTTAATTTTAATCGAAGTACTCTGTCTTAATTAAAGCATTACACTATGAAAGAACATTTGGTGAACTTTATTTACTAGTTAACAAAATGTTTGATTGAACTTATGCTTATTTTAAGTTCTAATGGATTTTTCTTTTTTTTTTTATTACTATACTTTAAGTTCTAGGGTACATGTGCACAACGTGCAGGTTTGTTACATATGCATACATGTGCCATGTTGATGTGCTGCAACCATTAACTTGTCATTTACACTAGGTATATCTCCTAATGCTGTCCCTCCCCTCAAACCCCTCCCCACAGTAGGCCCCGGTGTGTGATGTTCCCCTTCCTGTGTCCAAGAGATCTCATTGCTCAATTCCCACCTATGAGTGAGAACATGTGGTATTTGGTTTTCTGTTCTTCCAATAGTT